>NC_056040.1:28032081-28339774 GCF_004379255.2 Salvia splendens
TAAGTATCAACCCACAAAGAATCCAAAGCTCCTTTGTCTTTGAGAGAATATGTAACTTGGACTCAATTTACATACTCCAAATTTTGTCACGTTTACAGTCGTAAAATTACCTAGTACCCGCATAATGTCGTGAACGCCTGGCAATTAGAGTCAGCTTGAGATCCCTCCCTGATATAGAAAGTGTATCCTGGGTTGGGTTCATCAAGATCATGCAATCAGGATCAGATCATTGCTTACTTGGAAAAGTAAGTGATGGCAAGATACAAATCATTAAATAACCACAATAATTGTGACTAAACAGAGGTGAAAAAGCATCACCAAATCAATATATGATCGATGAATTCTGGAAGTACATTTTAAGCCAGGTCATTGACTCATGGAGATTATGCAACCTCACCTGCTTAAAAAAACCATAGACCAAGGCAACAGTCCATAAAGTGTTCTGAAGAATATTTCGTATTCCACGAGTCAGAAATTCATTCCACACAAACATAGTTTCATACAAGACTTGCCCTGTCTCGTTATCACACATGTTCCTCTGGAGACTTCTCATCACATGGTAGGAGTAACTAAAGTAGAAATCCTTGGTAAGATCCACCATGCACAAGAGCTTCTTGTATCTACGTAACCAATAAACTAAAAATAGTCAATTAACAATTAAGCAAAATATCCTGAAATGCATACTATTAGATATTCAAAGTGGCTAAGGGGAATTTGTAGAACCAAGAACAACCATATTTTTTCATTTGCAAAGCAAGGAAGATAGTGATTATAGAAATTATATACTCAAAAACAAATTAAAGAAGGCATTAGTTTTTATAAACTGCTTTTAAGAATTTCGGTCAAACATCAGGTAACAGTTCAGGCGACACAAGTATAAGAGTGACTTCTTTTTGGACAAGAATCTTAAACAGAAATCAAGCAAACGGATTACTAATCATTTAATAGGAGTTGAACTGAGACTGAGAAGTAGAAGTAGGTCACTGCTTGAGCTTGACAATTATTACACGGTAAGAAATAACATTTGAAAAATTGGGAGCAGAAATATTACGAAATATTATACTCCACATTTAAATGAGGAGTGATCTGTTAATAAAATAAAAGTGACAAAATGGCTGTCAGATTCCCCTTAAATTAAAAAAAAAAAGTTTTAACGAGCACATTACAAATGCAGAGAGGCTATAACCTGTTCTCATTATTATAATTGACCATGTTGGCTCTAACTGCTGAAGATGGCAAGGGAATTATCTCACTTTTTGATATAGCATACACATAGTGACCACATATTACACCGATCTGCCTCCTTTTTGTTATGAGCACCATGTAATATGGCCCGAGAAATTTAATGAATCCTGAAAATGAAAAAAAGAGAATTTGATTATCAGAATTATCGACCATCATCTGAATAGGACACTATCAGCACTAGAACGCACCAACGATGCCATAAGTCCTCCTGTAGCTCTGTTTCCTTCATGTATTCATCTTAACAGATCTGAGCACTGCCACTCAGTATATGTGGCAGAGTCTTCATGAATGTTAAGCTCTGATGGTTCTGACCTATCAATTTTCAAAATTTTCCAGAAGGTTCTAGTTTTGTCCCTTCCTACCATATAAAAATTCTGCAACCGAAGTTAAAAACAATTAGATGATAAGTATTAAAAAACAATGGTTAGAAAGTTGGGTAAAGAGATCTTTCAGTATCGGAATGTTGGCGTACTTCAGATTGTAGTAACTACATGGTACGATATTTATTATGTGAAGAAGATGCACGTGTTATATTTAACACGGTGTTCCAAGGGGATAAAAAATCAGATGCATGTAAAATAATAGCATGTTTTCAACATCGGCATATAAATTTCATTTATCCAACAATGCAATCTAACAGTTTTAAATATGAGCAGAGTAGGAGAAGCTAAATGCGTACGTGAGAACAAAGTGCACTTCTAGTAGCCCTTTCTATTTCAACACACCTGAAGAATCGAGCTATATTCTCAGCAGCTGAAAACAGGAGCCGGTGAATAGGCAACAAATCTAGTTCAAAATGGCATCAATTGGTTCTACAAATACTGACACAGTATGGAAAATTCTTTATCTAACATGCATGCAGAAGAAAAATATAACATTTTTTAATTTATACTAAATCAAGCTCTCTACCGGGAATTTAAGGCAAGTTAAGTCATGTCAAAACCACATCCACAAATTAAATCAATTAACATCTAGCTAGACATTGAATTTTTCCACCTTCCAACTAGTCGTATCTGGAAGTCGGGAACCAAAGCCCAGCAACCCCAAAAACATTTTTGATATGGCAAGCAAGCACAAAGAGTTAACAATAACAAACAAAAAGTTTCAGAGACATCTCCAATTCATTTCGAGAAATCTCACACATAACATATATCAGTCCAGGATCAATAAACAAAGGACAAAGTTTTAACTGGATGCCACCACGAATCATCAACTGAAAACACAATAACCGTACCGATCGAGTCTCATAGAGACAGAATTTCTGCATAAATCCATCAGGAGGCAGCACTGGAGGTGGAGAATCAGGCTGGACTTGATACTGTTGTAGTTGCACAATTTCCGGAACATCTTCCATTGCTTTCCAACTATTCTTCGCGATCCCCGAGCCTCGGGCTCGGGAATCAATCACTCTGGCATTCAATTGCAACCCAGAGTTCTGTGTCTACCTTCTCTCCCGGCCTCTAAACTCCATCACCACCGCCACCGTAGGTTGCTTCAGGTATAGCATTCCCCGATAAAATCAAAATCAAAATCAAGCCAACGTTTGACTTTCTTCCCCGGATTTTTTACTATCCAAGCCCTAAATTCAACACTGTAGATACGTGAATTACAAAAAAAACAGTAGCGAAGTTATCTATGACTGAAACTCGAAGACTTGGAAAACGTTCACGCATCATTTTGCCCAAAAAACAACGCAAAACTAAAATAGTTGAATTCAAACGTGCCTGAGATAGTTGGAGCACACAAAACCGAGGTTTCCAGAAGAAGGTAGGGGCGGAGAGAATGAAATTGGTGGACGAGATGCGAGAAGAAAATATCTGTTTGATGCAAATGATGATGATACACAGATAGAGTGGTTAGAGTTTTTGATTGATTCCAAATAAAATTGAGAGGGAGAGAGAGATGAACAGCTTGGATCTGCAGAGGCAAAATGAAATCCACGACTTATTTAGTTGATGAATAAAAGAATATGCTGCTTCTTAGAAGAGTAAGTACAACTTTTTCATATGTATCTTCTTTATCTATTTTGGCAACAACTAAAGATTAAATATATAGGTTTCCCCACTAAAATAGTAGTCCCACCATTTCATAGTAGTAGTTGAGATATTTTTTTTCGACAGAGAGATTAAGAAAAAAATGGGTAATGTGTTAAATAAAAAGACAATAAAGTATGAGAGATGAAAAAATAGAGATAACAAAGTAAGTAGGAAAAGTAAATAGGAAGAAATGTGTTGACTTTTACTAAAAAAGAAATGACTGCACTATTATGGAACACGTACAAAAATAGCAAAATGATTACTACTATGAAACGGAGAGAGCAGTACATCATAAATTTATATTGGTTTTTTTTTAATGATTATGGATTACACCATCCTTCAAAGTTCACAAATGTGCATGCATCGAGATAAATTTATCACTAATTACGAGTTAATCTCGCTATTTGCAAAAACTTGCCTCTGCCGATATAAATGAGTCAGAGAATTTGTCGATACATTGAGCTTTAAATTTTGGAGCATCCGCAACGGTGTATTGGCCCATCCCGATGGGACAGGTTGTCGACGGGTCACTGTTACGACCAGCCCACCGTAGAGGGATGCCCGCCGCGGAGATCACTGCCCCTTCTGGCAGGCCGACACACCAACGCACGTGGCGCATTTGGAGGGCGTCATTTTCGACCCTTTTGGTGAGGCTATATTTATTAAATTTTGAGATAATACTCCCTCCATCCCATATAATTTGTCACCATTTGTCCCAACACGGATTTTAAGAAATGTAATAGAAAGTGGGTTGAAAAACTTATTGGCATGTGAGTACTAATAAAATGTGAGTGAGAATGGATTAGTGGAATGTGAACTACACTACCGAAAATGGTAAAAGTAAAGGTGTCAAATTTTTATGGACGGACGAAAATGGAAATAAGTACTCCCTCCGTCCCGGGCTACTCGCTCCTTTCCTTTTCGGTACGGAGATTAAGGAATGAGTGTATAGGAAAGTCAAAAATTACGGTTGTAGGTGAAATTTTTTACTAAAAATGGAAAGAGTGCAAGTAACTTGGGACGCCCAAAAAGGAAATAAGTGTGAGTAGTGCGGGACGGAGGGAGTAATAAATTTTCAAGAACGGAAGGAGTAATCATTTTAGATTTCAATTTTATAATTAATAGAGACTTTTTGTATAACAATTCATGCAAATATGAAAAATTATTTTGTCATTTATACTGTTATGCATATGGCGTTTATCGTCTAACTGAGGTGAAAAACTCATTAAACTATTATTTATAACTGGAAGCCTAACCCTGTCACTTTAATAAGTAGGTTCAATTTCCACACACAATTATATAAGATGCCCTCGAGTTTAATGTCAATGCCATGTTGGGATTCAATACGCACAAGACTTTCACACACTCAGGTGAATCACACACACACTCACAGTTGTATGATAACTCACAATGCAGAAGAACACACACTCACACTTAGAGTATCGAAGATGGTAATCTTGGAGAGAAAACTTGAAAACTCTTTATTGATTTTTTCACTACTAACTACGTACATGGTTTTGAGCTATTTAAAGCTCTACAATCAAGTAGCAACTGCTACTAACTAACTACAAGAAGAATCAAGAAAGCAAGAAGAATAACTGCTACATCTCGGCTAACTAACTGCTGCACCAACGGCTAGTTTCTCTAGGCCGAACTTCCTTCTCGGTTCAAGACCGAACTGTTGCTTCTTCTTTTTCGGCTTCAAGACGAACTCTATTCTTGACTCAAGACCGAACTTTCTTTTCGGCTCACAACCGAGCACTCTCTTCGGCTTACAACCGAGCTCCCTTCTCGGTTCACAAACCGAACTCCTTTCTCGGTACACAAACCGAACTCCTTTGCTTCTCGGCTCAAGACCAACTGTCTTCTCGGCTCAAAGCCGAACTCAAAGCCGAGCTCAAAGCCGAGCTTCCTTCTTCTTCTCTTCTTCTTCCAACTGAAATGAGCACTCCATTATTACAATTCTCCACCTGAGGGCTCATCTCAGTTCTCGCACAAACATTGATCAACTTCTTGCAATGATCAAACTTGTCTCTACTTAGAGATTTAGTTAGCATATCTGCCGGATTGTGCAAGGTGTTAATCTTAACCACCTTCACCCTTCCCCTTTCAATCTCATCTCTAATAAAGTGCAACTTTATGTCTATATGCTTGCTCCTTTCATGGAAACCCGGATGTTTAGCCAAGCATATAGCTGAGCTGCTGTCACAATGAATCACCATTGTTTCTTGGTCAAAACCAAAATCAGAAATTACTCCCTGGATCCAAAAGCTCTCCTGTACAGCTGCAGTGAGAGCTATATACTCTGATTCTGTAGTTGAGAGAGCAACTACACTCTGCAGACCTGATTTCCAACTGATCACAGTTCCAAACATGGTGAACAAATAACCTGTTTGAGACTTTCTGGTGTCCAGATTTGCAGCATAGTCTGCATCACAATACCCCTGCACAACCTCCTCAGATCCACCTTCCCAGCCATTGAACACAATCCCCCAGTCCTTAGTTGACTTCATGTACCTCAATATCCATTTAAGAGCATTCCAATGCTCCTTCCCCGGGTCTGCCATGTATCTGCTAGTCACTGAGATAGCATGAGCAAGATCTGGTCTTGTACAAATCATAGTGTACATGATACTCCCAACAACACTAGCATAAGGGATAGCCTCCATCTCATCAGCCTCTTGCTTAGTTTTAGGCGCTTGTTCCTTTGATAATCTGAAACTTTGGGACAAGGGTGTTGAGGCAGGTTTAGCATTCTCCATTCTGAATCTCTGCATAACTTTGTCAATATAATCAGTTTGCAGCATCCACAGCTTCTTGCAGCCTCTATCTCTCTGAATATGTATGCCTAGGATCTTCCTTGACTCTCCTAGATCCTTCATTTCAAAGCTCGACTTCAGATCTTGTTTAACTTTCTGAATTTCTGTCATAGAAGGGCCTGCAAGTAGCATATCATCCACATAGAGTAATAGGTAGGCAATGGGAGTCCTGCCTGCCTTCTTGATGTAAATACAATCATCATATTCTGATTTGGAGAAGCCAATCTTCTTCATCTGTGCATCAAACTTCTTATTCCACTGTCTAGGACTTTGCTTAAGTCCATAAAGACTTTTCTGTAACAGGCACACCTTGCCTTCTTCTCCAGTCTTCACATAGCCCTCTGGCTGTTCCATAAAGATAGTCTCCTCTAGATCCCCATTGAGGAAGGCTGTCTTCACATCAAGCTGTTGTAGCTCCCAGTCTAGCTGGTTCACAACTGCCAACAAGATCCTAATCGAAGTGTGCTTAACAACTGGAGCAAATACTTCATTGAAATCAATTCCTTCTTGCTGTGTGAAGCCCCTAGCCACCAGCCTTGCCTTGAATCTGATTCTATCTTTATCAGTGGTCTCAATCTTTTTCTTAAACAACCACTTACAACTGATCAGCCTCCTTTCTTTTCCATCTGTAGTCAGTCTGGATTTATCCACCAAAATCCATGTTTTGTTCTTGAGTAAAGATTCCATTTCCTCATTCATGGCTTCAATCCACCTTTCTCTGTCTTTACTCTTCATGGCTTCTTTATATGTGAGAGGATCTGCAATATCAATGCCCTCAGCAGCACAAAGTGCATAGTAGACCACATCAGAAAACCTTTCAGGTGGTCTTGTATTTCTTCTGCCTCTATCTCTTGCTATCTGGTACTCTCTGGCAGAATCTGCTGTAGGCTCATCAATTTTTCTACCTCGAGCTAGAGCACCATCATCCTCTGGTTCAGACTCACTTTCTGAGTCAGAGGCTCCACCTGCTCCTTGGCAAAGTCCCACTGGCTCCACCTTGAGGAAATCACTCTCAACTTCATTGGAGTCCAGCTTCCTTTTTAAGTATGGCATCTGATCCTCCAAGAACACAACATCCCTACTCACCACCACCTTCTGCCTACCAGGCTCAATGCACCAGAGCCTATACCCCTTAACACCCCTCTGATACCCCAGCAATATGCATTTTAGAGCCCTAGCCTCAAGCTTACTTTGCCTAGCATGAGCATAGGCTGCACACCCAAACACCTTGTATTTTGAGTAGTCACTATGGGCTCCATACCACATGTAATCAGGAGTCTCAGACTTAAGGGCAGTAGATGGACACTTATTTATGAGATAGGCTGCTGTATACACAGCCTCTCCCCAAAATCTGTTGCTCAGACCAGAACTGAGTAACAAGCACCTTACTCTCTCTAGGATAGTCCTATTCATCCTCTCCACAACACCATTTTGCTGGGGGTTACCAGGAACAGTGCGGTGCCTCTTCATACCCTTCTCTTTGCAAAACAGATCAAACTCAGTAGACAGGAATTCCAAGCCATTGTCAGTTCTTAGGCATTTAACACTCCTTCCCTTCTCTAGCTCCACCTCTTTACACCATATCTTGAATTTTGTGAATGTCTCTGATTTTTCTTTCAGTATATACACCCACAGTTTCCTAGTGTAGTCATCAATAATAGCAAGGTAGTATTTCCCACCACCAATTGAGCTTACAGGTGAAGGGCCCCAGAGATCACTGTGTATGTAGTCTAATGGGGCTGTAGAAGAGTGAATACCTGTAGGATAGGGTGCCTTCTTTGCTTTTCCAAGTATACACTGCTCACAGGGGTCCATCTTGTTGAAATCTCCAGAGATCAGGCCCTTCTTGATGAGTTCTTTCAAGCTTCCTTCTGCTGGATGGCCCAATCTCTTGTGCCATAGCATTATGGAATCATCTGACACTGCATTGCTTTCTCCATCAACAGCCTTAGCCTTCAGATAATAGAGAATGTGCTCTCTGTCAGCCTCCATCATCACTGCATTCCCAGATTTCACAAGCATCTTTCCCTGACTCATCAATATGGTGAACCCTTTCTCCTCCAGCATTCCCAATGAGATGAGATTTCTTTTCACTTCCGGAATATACCTCACCCCAGTTAGGATCTTTATAGAGCCATCTTGCAAACTTAGCTTCACTTTCCCTATCCCTTTGATCTGACACACATGGTTATTTCCAAGAACTACTGTCCCTGATGCTTCCTGAAGATCATGAAACCAAGATTTGTTGGGGCACATATGGAAGCTGCACCCTGAGTCCATTATCCACCTGTGACTGATCCCATTATCACTTACATTCATGAGTTGAGCAGGGGGATCAGTACTCTCTACACAATCAGAAGTGTTGTGGCCCTCAGAGGCTAGTTTTCTCTTCCAGGCATGGCAGTCCTTCTTCAAGTGCCCTGGTTTCTTGCACCAAAAACATGCTCTGGTTTCCTTCTGAGCATCAGAACTTGAGGGTTTAGAGCCCTCAAACTTTTTCTTGAAGTTCTGTTTTTTGAACTTCTTCACATTCAAGGCCTCTGCTGCTTGAACATTGGAGCTTGCAGAGCTTCTGCTGGTAGTCTTCTGGAGTTCCTTAGCCATCAAGGCCGAGTAGACTTCTGCATAGGTGATAGGCTTATCTCTGCCATAGATAATTGCATCACTCAACTGGTCATACGAGCTAGGCAAGGCATTCAATGTAAGAATGGCCTTGTCTTCATCTGAAATTTTAACATCCACAGAGCCCAGATCATCAATGATCTTATTGAACTCCTCCAACTGCTCTATGATAGATTTTTCACCAGAAAAACTATAGGCATAGAGCCTCTTCTTGAGATACAGCCGGTTAGCCAAAGATTTTGCCAGGTAAACTTCATCTAACCTGTTCAAGATCTCCACCGCAGTCTTGGCTTCTTGAACTTCCCTCAAGACCTTATCTCCAAGGCACAGAATCACTGCAGAATGTGCCTTGAGCTGCATCTCCTCCATCTTTGCCTGAGCTTTATCATCAAGCATTGGAGCCTTTCCTTTCTCTTCTGTATTTGCAAGAACTGCGGCCAAGCCTTGTTGAATCAAGACCGCCTTCATCTTCATCTTCCACAGGCTATAATCATTCTTGCCTGTGAACTTTTCTGCATCAAGCCTTGCTGCCATCTCTGAAACCGTTTGATCCTCTGCAAATCAGCTTCAATATCCCCTTCCCACAGACGGCGCCACTTGTTGGGATTCAATACGCACAAGACTTTCACACACTCAGGTGAATCACACACACACTCACAGTTGTATGATAACTCACAATGCAGAAGAACACACACTCACACTTAGAGTATCGAAGATGGTAATCTTGGAGAGAAAACTTGAAAACTCTTTATTGATTTTTTCACTACTAACTACGTACATGGTTTTGAGCTATTTAAAGCTCTACAATCAAGTAGCAACTGCTACTAACTAACTACAAGAAGAATCAAGAAAGCAAGAAGAATAACTGCTACATCTCGGCTAACTAACTGCTGCACCAACGGCTAGTTTCTCTAGGCCGAACTTCCTTCTCGGTTCAAGACCGAACTGTTGCTTCTTCTTTTTCGGCTTCAAGACGAACTCTATTCTTGACTCAAGACCGAACTTTCTTTTCGGCTCACAACCGAGCACTCTCTTCGGCTTACAACCGAGCTCCCTTCTCGGTTCACAAACCGAACTCCTTTCTCGGTACACAAACCGAACTCCTTTGCTTCTCGGCTCAAGACCAACTGTCTTCTCGGCTCAAAGCCGAACTCAAAGCCGAGCTCAAAGCCGAGCTTCCTTCTTCTTCTCTTCTTCTTCCAACTGAAATGAGCACTCCATTATTACAATATACTTTAACTGATGAGAATAGATTACCATAAATTATACAAGTACATTCGATGTTCACAATTTTTTAACTATATTTATCTATGCCTATTCATATATTCAACACTTTATACACCTCTTTGCACATTATTTTTTTCTTAGAAAACCATGTATAGACCTGCGCTGTCTTTAGCTAGTGCTAAAGCAACTAAAGTGAAGCATAGATGCATGACTAATGGTAGATCAAAACAATGGCGGATCCAGAAAATGAAGCCAGTGGGGTCGGATATAGTTAAAAATTTAATAATAAATATAATATTTAAATAATTATTTAAAATTATTATATTTTAATAGTCATATTCTGTGAGGGATAGTTAATTTTCAGAATATCCGTATGTGAAAGTGTAAAACAACAATTTAAAATTCTTAGAACCAAACATTTTAATAGTAATAGTTTTAAAATATTACTCCCCCCGTCCCACAAGAATATGCACTCTTTCTTTTTTAGTCCGTCCCATATGAATATGCACTTTCTAATTTTGATAAGTCCTTTTTTCTTTAATGAGGTGAGATTCATTCTCTACTAACAATCCTTTAATTACTTTTTTTTTTCCACATCTCTCTTACTTTACCAACTTTATATTAAAACCTGTAGTGAACTCAAAATATATATTCTTTGGGAACCTAGGGAATAATAAATAAAATATAAATATAATGAAACTTGAAACGAAAATTATAAAAAAATAGTTATGCTTAATAAATCCACAATGAGCCAACCTATTTAATTAGTTGCCCACTAATGGCCCAACTTATTTGCACAAAATATGCCCAAAGGTCGTCTCCTTCAGCCTTCCAACACAGTTTCTGCAACCCCTTTCCTATACCTCTCATCTCTCCTCTTATTTTTAGAAAAAAAGGCAGAAGGTTTCGGGTGGAGTTGAAGCTGCCGTGGCGGAGACGGAGCTGCGCTGGGTCAAAGGTCGAAAATGAAGTATTCCGGCAGTACTCGGTGGACAGCCGGTGCGGTCGGTCGACCCCACGCGACCCCACCTGGGTCCGCCGCTGGATCAAAATGTAGGGTGATCAGCATCAACTACATCATCAATGGTGGTAGGGCCGATGAAGAGATCGCGCAGACTATAGGGCCCGAGAGTGGCCTGTGGACCGTCCCAAAGCGCTTGACCAAAGTGTTGATGAATCCTTTGAGTTGGATGAAAAGAATCCCACCAGACATAGTCGTTGGCCTCATCACACAGATCGTAAGCCGTCGTCTCCTTCATCCCTCCACAGCTGAATATTCCCCCAAATGGTCCTGATCCGCAGCATGCATTTTCACCTTGTGTGAAACCTATCACAAAGAGTGTATACATTATTTAATTTTAATTTTAATTCAGATAGCTAGCTAGATTGATACAAACCAAATAGGATAACTCAACTCGTGTCACTAAGTGTATACATTAGGCTACATTATTTAATTTTAATTTTAATTTTAATTCAGAAAGCTAGCTAGATTGATACAGACCAAATATGAGAACTCAACTCAAAAGACTAGCCTGTTGTTAGGAAAGAGAATTCATTTAGTTTATATACCCCACACGAGTGGTTCTCACAATCGATGTGGGACATTGAGTCCGTAACATAGATGGTATGTTTGAATTACCGTGGGTGCATGGATCGGTGATACGTTGAAGAAGCCAAGTGTAGAAATCGGAGTTGCTATACTTGAAATCTTTGAGAAGGTATTCAAGATTATTGAGAAGAGTTGTTAAGGCATTGCTATGCGCTAATGCAAGTGAATTAGCTTGCTCAAAACATCCTTCTTGAGCAATTGCTCTCAGAACCGGCATACAACCTAGCGGTGACAGCCCCAAAAACCCGAATTTCCTAGCACCTTTCTTGTATAGTTCCTGCAAATCATGTGATAATTAGTCATAGCCAAACTCGTCCAACTAAAATAATCTCACAACTTAATCCTAGATTATATCTTAGTACTATTTTTATCTAGGAAACAAAACACCACCTTATTTACAGATAGCTATCAAGGGACTTACTTGTATTGAAGATGTCAAATTTCCTAACACCATCCCGACATATAGTTCGGGATGATAGAGTTGTTGTTGGAAGGAAAGATCTTGCGCAATCAAAGGGAAGATCCTACACAATCAAGACTGGAAGAATTAGTAATTGATTGATATCGTTTCATACCTTGTATAGAATTAGGTATAGCAATTAGTGGCTTACCAAATGTGGAGAATATTGAGGCCTATATGAGGCGTGTAAATCTTTGTAGTTCCTTAACTGATAATGAAATCAATTCCCTCAAAACCTATGTTTATCATGGTATCATAGCAGGCTATGAATTAGGGCTCAGAAAAATTTCATCACCGCCCATACCAATCCCGACCAAAAAACAAAGAAACAAGTGAGAAAACCAAATCCTAAATCAATCCCAAATGGCCGACGAAAAACCAACCATAGAATCGTCAAGCAGCAAGATACGAGCAAGCAAGAATGTAACTGCTGCATTCAAACTCAACGGAGGAAATTACCCACTGTGGTCGCGTCTGATGAAAGTCGCAATCGGGAGTAGGGGAGGCTACTCCCACATAACTGGAGCGAGGAGTACGGGGATTGGGAGGAGACCGATCTCATCGTCTTCTCCTGGATCGTGGACAACATCGAAACCAATATCATTGCAGATTTCGCCCATCACCAAACAGCCCAGGCACTCTGGGAGAGTCTAGCCGTCAGTCACATATGAGAGTGAGGTGGACCTTTACCTCGTGTACGACCTGGAGTACAAGGAAAACACGATTAAACAAGGAGATACGGACCTGGAGACATATTACTAGAAGATCCATAGAATGTGGATCAATATCGATCGGTGTCAAAAGCAGCCGATCGACTGTTGTGACAAAGGGTAAGCCAATTCCGAGCGTACTCAAACACCAAACGAGTACTTCGTTTTCTCGTGGGACTGAACGAGAAGTATGAAGGTGTCTGCCGTGACATTCTCAAAGAGGTGTCGCCACCCCCAATAGAAACTGCCTATAGCTGGGTGAAGAAGGAGGCGGCTCGACGCAGGATCGGACAGCCGAGTTCCTTCAACAATAACACCGAAGGCAGCCACGGGGGCACCGATCACACATCTGGTGGAATCGTCCACGGCCTCGCGGCGCAAGGACAAAGGCAACCCCATCGAAGCAGAAATCCACGATCGACAGCCACCGCTCACCGCCCGGGAAGAAAACCGGTGGACAAGTCAAAATTGTGGTGCTCCCATTGCGGAATGCAAAAGCATACGCGGGAGACATGTTTTCAACAGGTAGGATACCCCGATTGGTGGGAGGTGAAGCAAACAGCGAGGGCCAAGATGGCAGTCGGCTTCACCGTCGGAAATGAGACGGGAAAGCCAAATCCCGAAAAATGGGAAGCGCCGAATGGACGAGGGAAACAGAAGGAGGGGGACCAGAAGCCTCTGGCGGAGGCGGAGGCGTCGTGGAGCTGGCAATTTTGCCGAGAGAAAGAATTGGAACGAAGGAAGAGGCGACGCATCAAATGGAGGTAAAGGGTTGGGGATTCACAACCCTAACCCTGGTTTTTGTTATGTTTTTCAAAATACACCCTAGTTTTTTAAAAAATTATACAAAACACCCCATGCTTTGCAAAAAAACCCCTACTTATGATTACTTGCATGACGACCCAAATCTTACGGATTACTGTGAAAAGCCCCCTGATCTCTCTAAAAATATCCAAATTTGCCCTATTGACCTTAAAAATCGATTTGAGCCCCTAGACCGAATTTCTGCTGCATATATTGTGAAACATGGAATTAAGGGGGAGAAAAAAGGATGAATATTTTATTGTGGGGCCACAGACACCATGACCCCAAATAAGGATGATTTTATTAGTTTTAGTAATATTATTAAGACATATATACAGAGTGCTAGTAGGGAATTAATCACTGTAGCCGGGGCGGGCACTATTGAAATATCCCCGACCTTGAGACTTTCAAATTGCCTTTATGTCCCTACCTTGTCCCAGAGATTAATGTCTATAAGTCATGTGACGAATGAGTTAAATTGTATATTACTGATGCATCCTGACTTTTGTATCTTGTAGGATATTCGGAAGAGGAGGATACTTGGGCGTGACACTGAGAGCCAAGGACTCTACTACGTGGACGAGATAGCTCAACAAGGAAGTGTGATGCTGGCTCACGGGTCCACGAAAAGGGAGATTTGGCTTTGGCACCAACGACTGGGACACCCCTCCCCTGGTTATTTTAGTTTACTTTTTCCTAAACTCTCTATTCCGAAAGATTTACTTGTGAGACTTGTGTTTTGGCCTACAAATACTCGTATGAATTTTTCCCTTGTTCACGCTGATGTTTGGGGTCCTGCACCCGTTGTTGGTGGGAATGGTTTTAGATACTTTGTAATGTTTGTAGACGATTGCACTAGGATGACATGAATATACTTTCTAAAGCACAAATCCGAAGTACTTGAAAAATTCATCCTTTTCTTTAAACTTGTTCAAACCCAGTTCCAGACCACTATAAAAACTCTTCGGTCCGACAATGGGGGAGAATTCATTAACCAAAAAATGACTGATTTCTTTACCGAAAAAGGCCTTATCCATCAAACTTCCTGCCCATGTACACCCGAGCAGAATGGGGTAGCCGAGAGAAAAAACCGAACCGTCCTTGAAATCACCCGAGCCTTGATGATTGAGTCCAAAGTCCCTAAATCTTTCTGGCCAGAAGCGATTGCCACCTCGATTTTCCTCATTAATCGACTTCCCACAAAAATCCTGAACAAGAAAACACCTCTTGATACCTTGACCAAGCTCACTAAAATTCCCGAACATTTGAACCTTCAGCCCAGAGTTTTTGGATGTACAATGTATGTCCATATCCCAAAACACGAGAGAACCAAATTATCACCGTGTGCCACCAATTGCGTCTTTTTAGGTTATGGGATTAATCAAAGAGGGTATAGATGCTATGACCCAAGCACACGAAAAGTCCTAACCACAATGAACTGCAATTTTTTGGAAACAGAATTCTTTTACCACGCCAACTTTAGTAGTCAGGGGGAGAGTGAGTCAGAAAACACTGTTGACTACCTAAGTTGGTTTGTGCCTCGGTCAAATCTCTCCAATGAGGACTCAACAGAAAAGGTTAGCACGGCCACCGAGCGCGTCTCTACCACAGAGTCCTCTCAACCACCACCAGATGATCCTCCTCAACCGGTATCCGAGGTAACTTCTGATCCTCCCCAAGAAAATACTCTTCCTAGCTCACTTGATACAGAGACTGCTCTAGATGAGAGCACCGGGAGGTATATACTTCCTCCACGGAGCACTCGGGGAATTCCCCCAAAAAGATACTTCCCGGAGAAGATAGGAAGATGGCGAGGGCCTTTGAGGCTGCCCTCTATGAGGAGGAAGAAATCCCTTATACAGCTGGAGAGGCTTGGCAGAAAAAACATTGGAGGGATGCAATGCTTGTGGAGATGGATGCGCTATTGAAAAATAAAACTTGGGAAGTCAGCAAACTACCCAAAGGAGCAGCAACTGTGGGGTGTAGATGGGTGTTCACTACCAAGAGGAGACAAGATGGGTCTATTGATCGTTACAAACCTTCCCCTGACTACTGGAGGCCGTCATTAGCGAAAGGGTACACCCAAACTTACGGCGTGGATTATGCTGAAACCTTCTCGCCAGTAGCCAAAATCAACACAGTAGGGGTGCTATTTTGTGACGCCCCGGAATTTCTTTCCTTTTGTTATGGATAAATCGAATTCATTAGCTCGCCTAATTCTCGTTTAGAGGGTGTAGAATTTTCGTTGTATTTTCCGACGTTGGGATAAATCAAGTTTTGTATTAAAAACAACAAGTTGCAAGGAAATGCATTCAAGGATAAAAGTATGAGATATGCTTTTATTTAAAAGTATAATTTGGAAATACAAATTTCAATGTGGAGATGCAATTACATGATCAATGAAGATGCTAATAGTATGCTTACATGTATGAAAGGGACAATACAATCTTGGATTTTACTAAAGAAGTATAGGAAACAAAAGCTTCAAGAAGAAGTCTTCTTTCTCTCTTCCCCTCATCTCTCCCCTCTCGATTCTTGCTCCACAAAACACCAAGAAGGGACAACTTGTACCTACAAGTGAAACACCAAAAAAGGTATGAGAAGTAGGCTTCACAAGATTCAAGGTGGGAGACTTCTCCAAAATAGTAAGTATGCAAATTTATGTAATACATCATCAATCTCCCAAAAAAGAAAAAGAACAAGAATGAGCAAGGAGTAGGCTCATCACTAAGGCCTTTTAGAGGCAACAATATGCTCTCTTCCCCATCAACCGAGGCTAAGATAATAGCCAAGAGAGGCAGCCCCAAAGCATACACCAATTTAGCATGATCAACATAATTATAGAGCTCAAAAGGGAGCTGAGCTTGTAGCTAAAGATAGGAACACCAATGCCTCAAATTCTGCCACAAGAAGCCAAGGGATTGGCCTATAAATACAACCATCACCCCCCTTCCTCCACACACTCATTCGGCCCCAAGGTTCTCAGGCGTGGAGTGCGGCTAAGGGAGGAACGGGCGGCACAAGGAAGTGGCAGCAAGGAAGGCAATCACAAACCGAGAAGGTTCACTAAGTGAGGTAATCCCCTCAACACCCATCACCCTCTTGCATCATGTTAGAACAGTAGATAGCCGAGAATAGAAGCTCAATAGGATATCCACCACAACATGAGCAAGCATCACGTTAGGCAAACTTGAGAGTGGCCAAGAACAAGAGCTTAGAATTAGCCAAGCAACAATAGCTAAAACAATTGAACGAGTTCTCTGCCCAAGATCACAGCTTTAGGACAACTTAGTAAATCTCCAACACCACTGAATTGAGCCAATAATTCACAATCAAGTAACAAACTCTCCCAGTAAAGAAAATAACACCAAGTTCGACAGCAGTAATCAATCGAGAACTCCAGATTTACGGAATGAACAAAAGGGGAAGAGGGAAAGGGTGACTTAGCTGGAGCGACTGGCTGCCAATGACAAGCGGCGGCAGACGTCGACGCCGTCGAGCGAAGATCAAGGCGAGAACCGGTACCGATTGACGCAGCGGGCGGCAGCCCTGCTCGTCGAGAAGCCGGAAACCAGGGATGGAAGCGCTGCAGGTCGGCTGGGAGTCGGCCGCGGCAGTGACGAGATGGCTGTCCTCCAAGGGGCGACGCCGGAAGTTAGGCGGTGCCTTCCTCCCCGTCAGTGCAAACGCCGGAAGGAGCGAAAAGGAAGGGCAGCGGCGGGCAAATTTGGTAACACCGCTGTTTCTCTCCAAATTAAGGGTTCTGATTTGGAGGAATTGTGGTGTAATTTGATTGAGGAGAATTAGAAGAGAGAGAGCTGAGAGACGGCTGGCGCCGGTGGAGCTCCGGTGATCTGGTTGAATGGCGATTCTGCCAAGAAAGGAACGAAATGGAGAAGACGCTTCTTTACCTTGCATTTTGGGATCTCAAAAAAAAGGGAATTGAAAAATGAAAATGTGAATGGAGAAGGAATACCGATGGGTAAGTCAAACGAGAAAGATTTTTGGGCTAAGTCCATTTAACTTAATAAGTATAGTGGGCTGCCTTTTTTTTTAAGGGCCATGTATTAGTTAAGATTTGGGCTGAGATTTTTACTCTTGGAGTGCAAATAATTTAAGGAATTAAGCTTGGAGCCTAACTAATTAATTCCCAAATAAATTATTAGATTCCCAATGAAATGGAAAGTGATGAAGTGGGAGACGCGAAAGCCGACCGGCGTCACCCCGCGACGCCATGGGCGGCCTTAAGAAAAATCCTATAAAAGCCGAGACTAAAACGTAGGTGCTATCCTATAGGATGCATGCATTCTTTTATCAGGAAAAATAGTTCAAGTACTAATTAGCGTGCTACGCTATTTATTTTCAAAGGTAAATTATTCAAGGGCAAGTGAGGCCAGACGAGAGTTGTTAATTGTAGATAAGCGTATCAGGTGGTCTTTCTTTTAATATCCAGCACTATAGTGTGGATATAAAGTAAATACTTTTGAAGTTATGGAATATCATCTTTTCTCAAAAATGGGGATGTGATTTATTTTAAAGTTGTTGTCATGCCATAAAATTTTTGTTTTCGAGACCTGTCTGTGAGGGCTATATGCCGAGAGTTTGGCGATGCCAAAAATTTGGTAACGAATTCGGTTCCCAATAGGACCACAAATCCTATTCGGAATGACGTGCGCGAGCGCTGTGAGCCATCCTAGAGAGAGGTTGGCCGGCGAGGGTGCTTGTTGAAGGCTGTGAAAGAGCAGGTTTGTGTCAGGTGTCACGTCAAGCAAAGGATGTATCCTACTAATCAGGATGGAAGTCCCAACTAAGCCTGAACCTGGTATCAATAATTCCTCAACCCACTTCTACTGACTAGTATAGTGGACGTAAGGGTCGAATCCCACAGAGATGAATGCGCTTTGGTAATTGTGGTGATATTATGGAAGGTTTGGTTAGCTACCACGCTTTGGGTTGAGATTCTAACTAGACTGGAAAATAATGTGGTACTCTACTGACTAGGAGGTGTGAGAGATGATTGATAAGTAGCTGTGTACGTGAGAGTAGGGGACATTTTGTTTCAGAAATTATGTGGAAGGTACGGGGTTACTATAAAAGTCGAATTCTAGCCTGGTTACACCCCTGACCGACTCTATCCTAACATAGACTCTAAACTTGACACAAAGAAAACACATAAACAACAACAAACACACATAAAAGATAAAAGAAAACACTTAAACACATTAAACGCATCAATCGGGCTATATTTTCAACTATCCCTCCCCTTGGGATTATGTGCAATCCAGCCTTAAACAGCCTTGAATTTCCACCGCCCCCCTTTTCCTTCCCAGTCAGTACATCTGCTCGTCAAGATCACCCATACTCACAGCCAAACACTGGATTTGCTCAGTCACTCATTCCTCACCGGGGATGTTAGGACTGTTTTCTCTCAATATGCTAAACCATCGATGCTTTGGACTCGGATTCCTCATGCAGCTCCTAAAGGGCTTAAGGCTTGTAATGGGGCTATTGGGTTGTAGTGTTTGGGGTGGATGTTCCTAAGGCTCTAAGGTTCAAAACTACTACTTATTTTGATGTGGGAGAACTGTGTGCATTTGAGCTTTCAGCTGATACTTCTTACGGCTGGACATTTTCTGATATTGGTCTCCAACTGATCAGTAGCGTCTTGTGGCTTCGGCACCCTTATTCCTTCTCAAAAAATTTTTGCGGGCAAGTGTTTCCGACCATTTTATTCCCATTTTTCTCCTTTCTTTTCGTGGCTTCGCCACCCTTATTCCTTCTTATTTTTTTGGCCTGGAATGACTTCCTGGTCATTTTCTCCTTGCCTCTCTATCTCTTCCAGTTGGTTTTCTTCTTGTATGTCCTGCTGGCCAGTTGCCTTCTTCCCTTATGCCTTGCACACACACAGTTCCAGTGGCTAGTGGGTTGTATCTGGGTATATATGGCTAGAAAATGGGTTCTAAGGGTGTTTTTTTTGGGGAGGGGGGGTTTCCTACTGCCTTCAGGTCTTGCTACACGCGGTCACCTTACCCTAGACATCATGTGACAGCCACTCTTTTCTTTTCTGAATTAGTGGAAAGTGGTTCCAATTTAGGCTTTTAACTCACATTTTAAGAGGGCTTTTGTGTTTGGCTCTAAGGATGGGCTTTTCTCTCATACTCGCATCTTCTATATTGACTAGGAGATACTAAAGGGGGTGGTTTCCATTTTCCAGCATGTCCTATCTCCTTCAATTCCCCTCACCGCCAGTTCGAGGCAGTTGAGTTTTAAGCCCAATCAACACGTATAACAGACCTAAAAAACTAGACCTAGGATGAAACTAACACAAACACTAAACAATATATATATGTCATACTGGCCATTGCATCCCCCCTCCAACTTCACAAGTGTCTGCCCTCAGATAAGGCTGTGAAGTGGAAAAAGTAATGGCTAGTATGACTGACACACAGACATACCAAACAAGAAAACACATGCTTCTACTAAAAACTTCTCACACTTAGACTATATAATAGGCTAAGTGGGAGAATTTTAAAACCTAAACAGAACCCAACAAACACAAACACATATATACAAAAACTCCTCACACTTAGGCTACGTAGTAGGCTAAGTGTGAGCTAACATGCACTCAAAAATAAAAACACATAAACAGAAACACATGCACCAAAAATAGCAACCCTTTATTTCTCACACTTAGACTATTGTATATGCTAAGTGTTATGAAATGGGTTTGCTCACATACTACGCAGATTATACTACCTAAAAAAACACATAAAATACGAAATACGAAAAACTAAAACTTAAAAAGGAAAAGAAAAACTAACTTGTCAAGGGGGGGTGGTGGTCACATGTTCCTCCTACTCCTCCGCGGAGCAGGGATTGGTGCAGGTGGTTCAGCCAGATCCTCTTCCTCGTTCCCGGATGGTTCTTCCTCAGATTCCGCTTGTTCCCTGTTACATTCTTCCTCTCGTTCTGCTACCTCTGTCTCCGGCACCCTGAGTTCATCACCCTGGCCTCCATGGCCACTTGGTCCGGCTCCTCGTACTAACTTTCCTTTCGCTATTCCTTCAGAATTCCTTCCATCACATTAGTCAGGAGAGCCAATTCCGCCCTAGCTTGTCGATTCTCTTCCGCCAACTCTTCCACTGCCTTCTCTAACCTCTCTTGTCTCTGCTCTTGATCGTGTGTTCCCTGGCTTGCTGTAGTTCTCCTAGTCGGTATAGGTTCCTCACCCATCGTGTAAAAACGTGGTACTCCTTGTCTCATGTACACAACATTCGTCCGGATGAAAAATGAGGTATCAAACAACCCAGGGGGATAAGCCTTCAGCCTCTGTGATGATGATATTGTTTCGGACGAACACTCCCAAGATATGGCAGAGAGTGAGATTTCTCGCTGGATGGGTGGCAATTAGATGGAATTGGTAAGCGGTCCGAAAACCCAGATGTGACTTCCTTCCGCGCTTGGCGCACCAGAGAAGGTATAACTCCGTCATCGATGTTCTTACAGTGGAGTTCGACTGTCCCAGCAAATTGAAGACCAAATGGAGTTGTACTAGGCGTAGGATTGGGTTAACTCCGCCTACGCCTCCTGGGGCTCGAAGTCTACGTGTCTATGGGGTATTCTCCGTTCCCTGCTCCGCCACTCCGATCCTATCGCCTCCTCCAGACTACACATCCCCAAACGTACTGTCCATTCAATCAGATTCATGCTTATCTTCCCCTCCAAACAACCGAAAGCTAATAGAAACCTTGTCCAAATCTGTGGTGACCCTAAATCTGAATGTAATAAAGAACTCCTTTGCTAGCCTAACACTGATATTCGGGTTCCCATTCTCCAACAACCATTCGAATCTTAACGCACGCAAATAAGAGAGAAACTGCTCGCGGGCACCCAACTCATCTAAAGAAGGAATATGAAGTACCTTTCCTCTCTTCACTTGCTTACTCCCTTCATCCTTGCTATCGAAAACCTTTTGTAGCTCCTTCGAGTCGAATAACTTCATCTCCTCCACCAGATCATCAGTAAGGTCCACTGTCCAGCGCCGGTACCTCAGTCTCTCTACCGGGGGATGTACTAGCTCCCGATGATCGTGCGGAAGCTGTTGCTCACTATACTCCTCATTTTCCAAGGAAATGTCGATGTCCGATTCTGACTCTTCACTGATAGCGTATTCACTATCACTCTGTTCCCTCCGGTGTTCCTGGGATCGTTGAACTGACTCAGTAATGACTATGCCAGTGTTCACTGTACGTGGCTTCTTGTTGCTCGGCTTCTTCTTCATAGGGGCCTTCCCCTTCCGTTTTCTCTCTGCACGGTATCTGTCCTCATCACTATCTCACTCGTCTTCCGGTTCCTTCTTAGCGTGTGTTAAAGGCTGGTCTGGGGCAGAGGGTCGGGTCTCAGTACTGATACGAGTACCTTCAGTTCTCGGCTCGACGTGACCGGCTGGTGCAGATGCGAGGTCCGGCCCCTCAGCCATCTACGTCGTCTCTTCGCCCTGGTCACTCGGCGTTTGGGAGACCGCTTCGGTTGCCACCGCAGTATCCTCCAAATCAGTAGCGGGTAAGGATCCCTCCCCAGGTTTTGTGGGAGTGGTCCCTTCCTCTTCGCTTAAAATCTCCACCGGATCTGCCGCCGTGTTTACCTTTGCTTTACTGGATGCCCACTTCCCTAAGCATCTTTGCGACACCCTCTTCGGCTTCGGCTGTTCTGCCCTAGGGTCACCCTTCAACACCAACTTTCTCTTGACAGCTTTTAGTTTTATCACTCTTCCCCGCCTCCGTCTGGGGAGTTGTTGACTCCGTCCCTTCTTCTCTAGTCTGGCCTCCCACCATTTCGTCTACTGGCCGTTTGGCTAGGCCTTCTGAGTTGTTCTCTCCATCGTCCTTCTCACCCTCTTCTACTGCCCTTGATGCGAGGTCTAGACCCTCAGCCATCGTGGCGGTACCATCTTCCGTCCGATTTACCTCATCCAGAAGAGCCTGAAATTCTTCATCAGTCATTAGGCCCTGCTTTCTGGCCGTCTCATTTAGATCTATCTCTTCTCTCGTTGTTTCTTGAGGAATGGGCTCCGCTATCGGCGTTTTCTCTGGTTCATCGCCTCCCTTCTGGCTCTTTTCCTCATTTCTTCTTCTCGCTTCCCTTTCCCCTGTGTCAGAATCGTAGTAGGCGGAGATGGGGTCAACATCCATTGAGTCGCTTCGTTGGGGAGTTTGGGTGGATTTCGAGGGTTCGGTCGCCGAGGGAGGTTCCCCTTCCGGCGTAATTGTTGATGAAGTCGGAATGGAAGTGGGTGGTTGTACGGTGGGCTGCATGATCGGTTCTGCTGCAGTTTCTTCCGGGGCTTCTCCGGTTGTGCTCGATTTTCCCCCGACTTGGCTGAAACCTGCCAACGCAGTCGCCCAATCTCTATTTGGGTCATGCTGTCTGAGGAACTCCGCCAGTGCGTTCAAAGAAACCATCGCCGAGCCTGAGGAGTCGACTCCGGTGATTGCGGGTTCAACGGCCGCTCTCCCAGTGGCGGATGCGATTCTGGGGTTTCGTCCCTGCAGGTTGAAGTAGGTTTCTCACCGGTAATTTTCTTTGCCCATTTCTTATTTCCCATGGCGTAATTTGGTGAATTTCTAGTGGTAATGCGGGTGTTGGTTTCTGTGGATGACGGCGGAAATTTCTTGGAGAGGGGAATGGAGGTAAAGGTTTGTGAAGTGAAATGGGAGAGACAGTTTGGATATGAGAGTAGAATGGGTAGTTGAGGGTTTGTAACCGACTATAAGCGGTTTCCAGGTTGGCGACGATTCGTGTGGGAGGCGGTTGAGCGCGCTGCTTCCTGATTGGACGTCGCCTGTCCTTTTCTGCACACGAGTCCTTCCAGTCGCTGTCCCCCCTGTAAAGCTGCAACAAACCCCCAAATTCAAACTTCGTTCCTTAATGATTTCCCTCTATATTTTCCTAGATTAGAAACAAAGTGAAATAGACACTTAAATAAAATTGGGAGTTTTACCAAATGGGTATGCTGGTGGTCAGTACGTACTCCCAATTAATATTTGAGGTCCGAAAAAATATTTTTGGGTTTTCATAAAATTAACTTGCTTGCAACGGTTTAAATTAATTAACTAGTTTAAATTAATTAACTACCACATATTTACCATATTTACATCTCCTTTAGGAAAATTGGAATTCTACTGTGCCAGCATATGTAAATCACACTAAAAGGAGCTAGCCCAGTGGAATTCCAATCCCTATCCTACCGGTCAGTATGAAACCTGAGTATGTGGTTGCAGTGGAATCTCATCCACAACAACCACATCACTGTTGTCCCTAAATACTTTTAGCCTATATCCATTAACGATAAAAGGTCCAGAGTTAGGAAGACTCCCTGAGATCTCCACTGCTCCATTAGAATGGAGTGCGGTGATGACATAAGGCCTTGTCCACTTCGACTTGAGCTTTCCAGGCATGAGCTTCAATCTTGACTGGAAGAGTAGTACTTTCTGGCCAACATGGAGATCCTTGGTCCTCAGATTTCTGTCGTGCCACAATTTAGTTCTCTCTTTGTACCACATGGCTGAGTCGAACGACTCCAATCTAAGTTCCTCTAACTCCTGCAACTGCAGCTTCCTTTTCTCTTCACAGGCTGTAGCATCCACATTTACTTGCTGTACTGCCCAATATGCTCGGTGCTCAATTCCAACGGGTAAGTGGCACATCTTTTTGAAAACGATTATGTATGGAGACATTCCTATGGGAGTTTTGTAGGCTGTCCGATATGCCCATAGAGCATCCTCTAACCTCATACTCCAGTCCTTCCTAGAAGGATTGACGGTTTTTTTTCTAGAATCTTCTTTATTTCTCGGTTAGAGATCTCTGCTTGGCCATTTGCTTGCGGGTGGTAGGGACTGGATAATCTGTGGTGCACACCGTACTTCTTCATTAAGGCTTCGATGGTGCGGTTACAGAAGAGGGTGCCTTGATCGGATATTATGGCCCTTGGTACTCCGAACCGACTGAAAATGTTACTTTTGAGGAACTTGGCAACCTCTCTTGCTTCACACGTGCTCGTGGCCTTGGCTTCTACCCACTTGGAGATGTAGTCAACTGCAACTAAGATATACAAGTTCCCATACGACGAGGGAAAAGGCCCCATGAAATCCATCCTCCATATGTCGAACAACTCAAAAACAATGATCGGGACTTGTGGCATTTCATCTCATGCTGATATTCCACCGGTCAGTTGACAACGCTCACAACCTCTACAGAATTCGTAGGCATCTTTGTTGAGGGTTGGCCAATAAAATCCGCTATCCAGAATCTTTCTTGCTGTCTTCTTGGGACCGAAGTGTCCTCCACATGCCAAAGAGTGGCAATGCGTCAATGCGTCTCTCTGCTCCCAGTCAGGAACGTACCTTCTTATCACTTGATCTGCCCCTACCCTCCAGAGATACGGGTCGTCCCAAAAGTAATATTTTGCCTCACTCTTGATCTTCATTCTTCGAGCCCTGGTGATGCTCGGTACTTCTGGAAGCTCTCCTGAAACTAAGTAGTTGGCTAGGTCCGCATACCATGGCTCATGCCCTACTTGTTCCTTTCCTTTCTCTGTCACATCCTGGCCAGTAAGCTTCATCACTTCTTCCCAGTCAATTTTTCTGGCGGCGAAAATCACTTCACACAAGTGTTCCTCAGGGAATCGATCTCGTACTTCCTCGCTGCTCTCATCTTGCACTATTCTGCTCAAATGATCCGCAACTTTGTTTTCGACCCCTTTCTTGTCTTCTACCTCCCAATCGAACTCTTGTAACAGGAGTGCCCATCGGATCAAGCGGGATTTGGATTCTTTCTTGGTAATCAGGTACTTAATGGCCGCATGGTCAGTATAAACGATGACCTTGGATCCTAACAAGTACTGTCGAATCTTCTCAAATGAATACACCACGGCCAGCATCTCCTTCTCAGTGGTATCATAATTCCTTTGAGCTTGATTCATAGTTTTAGACGCATAGAAAATTACATACCTTTTCCCGTCGATCTTCTGACCTAGAACAGCTCCCACCGCGTAATTGCTGGCATCACACATCACTTCGAACGGATGATCCCAGTCAGGAGACCGAATAATTGGTGCAGATACCAGCTTCTCTTTGAGGAGGTTGAAAGCAGTCTTGCACTGTTCATCAAAATTGAATTCCACTTCGTTTTGAAGAAGTCTGGTAAGGGGCTGGGGGATTTTGGCAAAGTCTTTTATAAACCGTTGATAAAATCCTGCATGCACTAGAAAACCCCTTATTTCCTTCTGGTCAGTAGGGAAAGGTAGTTTGGTAATGACGTCCACTTTGGCTTGATCCACCTGGATACCTCTCTCTGACACCACGTGCCCCAGGACGATACCCTCTGTGACCATGAAATGACACTTCTCAAAATTCAAGACTAGGCTTTTCGCTTGACACCTCTCCAAGACTATATCCAAATGATGAAGGCATGAGTCGAAAGAGTCCCCGTAGACTGTGAAGTCATCCATGAATATCTCTATGCACTCCTCAATTAGATCGGATAATATGCTCATCATGCATCGCTGAAATGTTCCCGGAGCGTTGCAAAAACCGAACGACATGCGTCTGTACGCATAGGTTCCAAATGGGCAGGTGAAGGTAGTTTTATCCTGGTCTTCAGGGTCCACGTAGATCTGAAAATACCCGCTGTACCCATCCAAAAAACAAAAGTACTTCTTCCCAGCCAGTCGCTCCAACATCTGATCGATGAACGGTAGGGGGAAGTGGTCTTTCCTGGTTGCGGCGATCAGCTTGCGGTAGTCTATGCACATCTGCCAACCAGTGACTAGCCTTGTCGGTATCAACTCATTCCTCTCATTTTGAACCACCTGAATCCCAGACTTCTTGGGAACCATGTGTACAGGGCTGACCCACTCGCTATCGGGCACCGAGTAGATAATCCCCAATGACAACAACTTTAAGATTTCCTTCAATATTTCCTCCCGCATGTTGGGATTCACCTTCCTCTGCGAGTCAAGATGTGCTTTCGCCCCCTCTTCTAGCCTAATATGATGCACGCAGACGTCGGGGCTTATTCCCACTAAATCTGTAAGGCTCCATCCAATTGCTCTTTTGTTCTTGCCTAAGACGGTCAGTAGCCGTGCTTCTTGTTCTTTCGTCAGGCTGCTGCTAATGATCACCGGGTACGAGTTTTCCTCCCCTAGGAAGGTATACTTCAGATTCGCCGGCAGCTTCTTCAATTCAACTTGTGGGGGAAGTATGTCAGCCGGCAGAGTGCTTCTTGCAGCATCCCCCTCCTTTTCCAACTCTTCATCTGAAACTTCATCTGTACTGACTGGTAGCTGAGCCCCTGCGGCTCCAATAAATTCCAATTTCTGGCAGAAGTCCTTAATTGCTCCTTCTATCTCTTCGTCAGTTAACCCTTGGCTACTGATTAGATCACACCATGCAGCCGCTTCTACATCAGCCTGTCCGTACACATCCAATGCTTGTAGCTTTTCCTGCAATAATTCGGTCGCAAGAAAATCTTGGACTAAGGGGTCAATTACATCAACATAGCATAGATTTTCATAATCAATAGGCTTTTTCATGGCCTCATTGATATCAAAGGTAAACTTCTCTCCATGAAAATCAATGCAAATTGTCCCTTCAGCCATGTCCACGATTGTCTTGGCTGTTCGCAAAAACGGTCTCCCTAGCAAAATACCACTAGACTCCCTAGCTTCAGACTCACTCATCTTGATCACGTAAAAGTCAGCAGGATAAGTAAAATCATGTACCCTCACCAACACATTTTCTAATACACCCTCAGGACTTATGCATGATCTATCAGCCAGTTGGATCAACACCCTAGTGTTTGACAACGTTACTCCCTTCAGCCGATTATAGATTGACAAAGGCATAACATTAATAGAAGCTCTCAGGTCACACATTGCATGCTCGACTTTTACATCTCCTATAGTTATAGGCAAAGTAAACATACCTGGATCGGCTCTCTTGGGTGGTAGCTTTTCCTGCACAATTGCTGATGCTATCCCTTCCACCATGATCTTTTCCTCCTCCTGGGCTTTCCCGACTATGAACTCTTTAATGAATTTCCCAAGTGGGGGTAGCTTCACGGCCTGGAGGAATGGTATGGTAACATCCAGCTTCCCGAAAATCGACATGTAATCCACTGGGTTCTCTTTCTTCCTTTTGGTCACGAAACGGTAAGGGAACGGTTTCTTTCCTTTCTCCTCTTCTGCTGGTTCTTCAATAGCCTTTCCAGAATCTTTCTTGGGCACATTCTGGGCTGGAGTTTCCTTCGTGGATTCAGTTTCCTTAGGAGGATCTCTCCCGGGCAGTACACCTCTTGTTTCATTTTTTTCCAATGGCGCTTTATCAAAAAAGAATGGATCCTGCATCTGAGGTAGAGGTCTGTTGAGCTCCTCTTCCGAGACAACGTTTCTCAGCACCTTCGTCCCACTAGGTTCTCCACTGGACTTCTTCAGTTGGGGTCCTTCATAGGTTGTACCGGACCGTAATGTGACCTTGCTCACGTTTGCCTTTTCAGGTACATGGACTGTAGATGGGAGTTTCCCGGAATTCCCTTTCATTTCACCCATCGAACTGGCCAGCTGGGCCAACTGCTTGTTCATCATATCAATATTTTCCTTATGTTCCTTCTGGGCACTTTGCATCCCCTGCACCACTTCATTGTTGGATTGCAATTCACCCTTGATACTCTGCTGTGAAGCGAGCAGTTCTCCCATCATGTCCTCCATAGATCGTCTTGACCTGTTAGGATATTGGGACAGATTTGGTCCTTGGTGATGGTTATACTGGGGGTTTTGGTTGGGTTGGTAATTTTAGAAGTTTTGCTGGTTCTGGTTAGGTGGGTAGTGGTTATACTGGCCAGGAGGGTTGTACTTGTAATACCCCGACTTTTTCTATCTTTTTAGTTGTTCTTGAAGGGACGTCGTTTGTGTAGCCGAAAAATTTCCTTCAATTCTTTTAGATGTTGATGGAATAGCCAGTGTTTTTGTTATTGAATTTGGGATATGATCTTCTTTTTTTTGTATGAAGCCCAATTCTTTGTCACCAACTTTTGGAAGTCCTTTTCAACATCCTTTTGGGCCTAGAGCAATTATTCATTGTAACCTAATTTGAAATCCAATTATTATAAGCCTAAATAATTCATTTATTTTCATCCCACGAATATGCAGAATTTAACATGAGATTACCTTTCACTCAACAATTATTCTGTTCCACAAAATCTGGAACAAATCAATTTACACCTCCCATGATCTCATGAAATCGGTTTATACCTATACATATCTCTCCATGACTCCACGTTTCATCAGATTCTATTGATTCCAACAAAAATCGAGAATCAGAAACTAGATAAAAGAGAGATAGTGTGAGATTTGAGAAGAGGAAAGTGTGAAAGGAAGTTGGTTTCTCTGAATTTGGGAACGTGAGATAGGAGAGAACGTGAGATAGGAGATGGCAGCGGCATCGATTTGTCACGGAGAAACAGCGAACAGTAGCAGCACGACAGGCTGTCCCGGCGGAGCAGCAACGTCCGTTCAGCAGCGGCGATCTCAGCGGCTGCAGCGGGGTGGCAACGATCAAGCAGCGGTGGTGGTGATTTAGAGATCAGCAGCGGCGGAGAGGGCAGAGAATAAAAGCAATCAAAGGCAGATTTTTCACCACACAAGGAGACGACGGTGCTGCCTGTGCCGGAGATGAAAACAACCCCGAACAGCAGTTAAGCGGTGCCGGAGATGATTACGCGAAGAGAAGAGTTGGAAGGGCGTGGCTTCTAGTTTTGTTTAGAGAAGAGATGTTGAACTTTAGAATATGGGGCTGGTTTTGGTGGGGTGAAACGAGAGAAAGAGGAGAGTTAGCGAAGCCGGCGACAATGGAGGGCAGCGTAACGGTGGAGACGACACCTCGGAGTAGGTTGAGTACCTGGGTGTGTTGATAGCAGACCGGAAACTATGGCGGCTGGAGTAGCGGCATGATTGGATACCGGCGATGGCGGTGAAGCCGTCGAGGAAGCTCTGCAGCGAGAATGGTGGCAGAGATGAGAAACAGAATTGGTGGCATTAGAAGCGTGGTGGAAAACAACGGAACCTTGGGTGCACAATTTGTCGCAGCAGCTCTGACGGAGTGAAATAGTGTGATATGAACTTGGGGAAGAAAGAGAGAGGGGAGATGACTGCGACGGAGGCGCGGTGGATTCAGCAGAAGAGCAGCGGCGGTGGGTATATGAAATTGGGATCCTATGATTTTACGCACGAAAGTGAAGAGGGAAGAGAGGGTTTTGAGTTTCTGGTTTTGGAATTTCAAATGGGTGACTCCTGTTTTGGCATTTACTTTTGAGGTTGAGGGAGAAGTGAAATAGCAGTAAGGGTGAGAAGTGGTAATTGAGAATCGAGAGAGACAGCAGATACCTTGATCGAGCGTTCCTTTCCTCTAGGAATGAGATTAATTCAATGGATTGCTGGAGCATCTAATTCATTGTTGAGCACATGAAATTGGAACGAGTGAGTTCTCTTTTAGATTTTGAGCTCGTTTAATAATATTATCTATTTTGTTAGTTTCAAGCAATATGGAATTCAAATTGAAATGAAGGGAAAGGGAATTAGTCGTGGGCTAGTGTAGTTTTGTTAGGCTAATGATTTTTTTATATATATATTGATGATCTAGTTTAGCTTTTGGGACAGCAAGCTTAGTTCTTGAAGTGAGTTGGGCAGGTTGTTGATCGTTGGGCTGCTTAATGAAATTAATGAAATCTCAATTTTAATTAAGATACGAGAGCTTTACAAATTTATGCTAAGGATGAGCGAGGATAAAATGAACACCATATAGGGCACATGCATTGTATTAAACATGTGTTATATTTGCAAAGTCTAATTTTAGCATATCATGTTCTTTTGAAAAGGGTGAATTTTGTGCACGTCTTTTGAGGTCGGATCATAAAGTTGATTGAGGAGATAAGCAAATGAGGTGGGCTTTCTTTTTAAATAAGGACTATGTCCTAAGTATATTCATTTTTGCGAAATATGTTTGTCATGCCATATTTTTATGTTGCTATGGGACCTCTCTGAAGTGGCTTTTGCCATGTATGGTTAATCGAATTCGGGTCTGACTAGGGAGTGAGTCCCTACTCAGGCTAGTGTACACCCCGTAGATCGTGCGCTATCTCTTTGAGTTGGCCGGTCTAGTGGCTTGGAATGTGGCCACATTCCTTGTCATGTATGTTCAGATATGGTATGGTAATGTTGATGATGTTGAGGATGATGATGTTGAGGTTGATGGCGATGATGATGATAGTGAAATGTTTTAGTGACTCGGGCTCTTTCAAAGTTAAAACCCCGAGGTCACTCGTTAATGGCATGATATATATTTTTATTGAAATTGTTTTCGGCATGAGTCCACTGAGTGCATCAAGTACTCAGCCCTGCATTTCTTTTTAAAAATGTGCAGGTTGAGCTGTGACGAGCACGGTGGGTGTTGAGCATAAAAGTGAAGAATGTCTATCAAATGTCTAGAATATGTTGTGTCTTCATACATAGCATTATTCTACTCTCGAAATGCTTCCGCTAAATATTGTTTCTTTTGTGTTCGTGTATTATTGAGATATTTTCATTTGGAGTTGTTGGTTGTTGAAATGATACTCTGATTTTATTCGAGCTATTCCCATTTGTTTCGAGCTATGGTCGAGTTGTGTCGTTTTCCCCTTTCTTCCCCACTTCTTTAATCATTCCCTAGTCGCGATCAACCGTGTTTTTTTATCCTTAGAAAATGCGGGCGTGACAGTACTGGTCTTGATGATATAGATTCTGGTTATGGCTTTGGAATTGGTTATGGTTCTGCTGATGTTGGGAACCATGATTAGGCTGATTCTGGTAATTTTGGAAGTTTCTCTGGTGGGGTGGTACATAGACATGGTTTGGGTTCTGGTTTTGTGGGGGTTGGTTTTGAGGTTGTTGACTGTGGGGTTGTTGGTTCCTTCCTGACCAGTTGAACTAGTTGTTGGGATTTTCCGGGCCACGGTTGAAATTTTGGTTTGGGTGAGGGTGGTATTGATTCTGACCTGCACCTTGGTTTTGATTTTGGTTCCCATCTCCCCATCAAAAATTCAGATGGTCCCTCCATGGTGCGTCCCGTTGTCTCCCCTGGATCCAATGCCCACTAGAATTGTAGTACCCGGCAGCATTGACTTGCTCCATGTTGGCGAAGTCATTAGGCTGATCATAGCCCGGTCCTTGATTCCCCTGTTCCGCACCCTTGTAGTTCCCAGCTGGGGAAGTTGGTGGTGCGTTCTTCTTGATCGCGCTCAGGAGTGTCTTCTTCAATTCGTCCATCTTCAAATCCATCTTTTGTTCTATCTTATGCTCCTGGTTAGTAGACAAGGCACTCGCAATCCTTTCTCTACTGTAATCATCTCTTGAATTGCTGTATTCCTTCTTTGCGCTCAAGAGTTTCCCTAGGACCCTCTTAGCTTCACTGACCCTTAACTGCGTGAAACTTCCTCCTGACGAGGAGTTTGTCAGATCCTTTGTCGCCTTGTTCATCCCGTCATAAAAGGTGTGATGTATTTCTATATCCGCCATACGATGGTTCGGACATGCATCCAAAAGGCTCATATACTTTGCCCAATTATCACTCAAGGGTTCATCATAACCTTGCTTCACACTGGTTATCTCTCTCTTCAGCGCACTCGTCTTAGATGACGGAAAAAATTCACCTAAAAAGGCTGACTTGAAATCTGCCCAACTCTCAATTGAATTGGGGGGCAATCGCATGAACCAGGTGTTAGCCTCCCCTTTTAGAACGAACAGCAAAGCCTTCAATCTGTAGTCATCCTCTGTCGCCCCTGTTGGCCTTCTCTGTGCCCTACAAATCTTACAGAACTCATGAAGGAATTCGTAGGGGCCTTCATAGCTTTTCCCGCAGTACGTGGGCAGAATTGCAATAACATGGGGCTTCACATCACAAGCCGTCTGTCCTGGGGTGACAACTATAGCTTGCGGCGGTTCTCCTTCGGTATGCGCGTTCAGCGTCCCTATCTCTGGATCATCCTCTCCTTGGGCAGCCATTCTCCTTGGGTTACCCTCCAACTGTAGTACTTGTTCTGGTATTCCTCCCTCTATGGTGTCTTGCTCTTCGTCACTACTCGTACCTAGGTATGACAGGGCTGTCGACAGGCCAGAACGAGTGGTCACAAGTATAGTTCCTCACTGGAGTAACTTCGGTCTCCAATAGTCAGGAGCCGAACTGCTTCTCATAAACTGAAAGAAAAAGAAAGAGAAAAAATTATGAACAATATATACGCCAAAGTATCACACACAATAACAGTTAATAACGCCATTCATCCCCGGCAACGGCGCCATTTGAAAGAGCAGGTTTGTGTCAGGTGTCGCGTCAAGCAAAGGATGTATCCTACTGATCAGGATGGAAGTCCCAGCTAAGCCTGAACCTGGTATCAATAATTTCTCAACCCACTTCTACTGACTAGTATAGTGGACGTAAGGGTCGAATCCCACAGAGATGAATGCGCTTTGGTAATTGTGGTGATATTCTGGAAGGTTTGGTTAGCTACCACGCTTTGGGTTGAGATTCTAACTAGACTGGAAATTAATGTGGTACTCTACTGACTAGGAGGTGTGAGAGATGATTGATAAGCAGCTGTGTACGCGAGAGTAGGGGACATTTTGTTTCAAAAATTATGTGGGGGGTACGAGGTTACTATAAAAGGCTAAACGGAATATCAGAGAAAAAGTGGTAGTTAGGTGACTTGACTGACATATTTGTAGGGTACCAGCAGAAAAGGTAGAGAGAGGTAAGGACAAAAGCATAAAGTAACTAAAAAGCAAAAGTGGTCCCAAACTTAGATGTGAATGTTATCTTCTTCAACAAGAATTATATCAGAGCAACAAACCCAGAATTGTAGATAAAAAATGCAGATTAACAACTTCGAAAAGACAGATCTAACAAATTAAACTCCAAATCAAAAGATTAACTAACGAAACTGACATTACGCTTTCTGGGTGACATGCAAGGTGACAGAAGTCACGTAAACTAGGCTTTCACACTTAACCATTTCAGATCTAGAATCTAACAGCAAAATAAACTCATGAACTCAAATCTATCAATTCGGAAATGAAAATATGCTTGCAATACCTTGAAATTACCGAAGCAGTTAGATCTAAGCTATCTAGGCAGAAAGAAACAGAATCAAACAGGCACCGATGCACAGAAACAACTTCATAGCATAAAAACGTTCGGATCTTAACCACAGGACTTCAAGTCAGAAAGTATTAAAAATGCAACAGATCGAACGTAAGAAAACAAAGTGCGATTAACTAAGAAAGCAAGTAAAGATTGTTTTGCCACTCCGGGCGATGAAACTGTTAACACTACGAAACACGCTGACTGGAACGAGAGGATGGGGAACTCCGGCGAACTGATGAGCTTCAGGTGACCATGGCTGTGGCGAGGAACGAGAATATGAAGGATAATGCTGAAGGATTGATCTACCGAAGAGAGATTTCTAACTAAGCGTAGGAGTTGATGAACTAATTGATGATGATTCTCTCTCCAAGTGGCTTCCTTTTATAGGGAGGCCTCCCTTGATTTTTAGGGTAGACTCTCTTCATGAAATGACTCTTTTGCCCCTTGCTTGCGGCTGATTTTCCCAGCTATCCTTCTTCTCCATCTAGAGCCTTTTTGGCATGCATCCTGGTCAGTATTGCACCCTACTGACGCCCTTTTCACCTGAATTATCCGAACATTCTCATACTGGCTAGAACACTTTCCCTGCACACTTTAGCAACTGTTTTGCAGATATATTCCAATTATGCATATTATACTGACCAGTAACCAAGGCCTAGAATACGACTTATCAGGCGGCCACCTCCACGGCACACTGGATTCTCAGACATGGTGGGTATATCAAGAACTTAGACTGCAGTCGGACTTTTAAGATCACAAAAGAAGTTAGTATGCTCGGGCCTTTGTAAGAAAAACCCACGTGTGATACTGTTGATGGATGACAACTTATATATGTATGTTTTATTTTCGGCACGTGTCCACTGAGTACTCCTGTACTCAGCCCTGCATGTATTTATAAATGTGCAGGTTGAACGTCAAGAGGAAGGAATATTGATCTGAGTCGATGCTATTAAATAATCAAGTGGATTTCTCTACGATTCGTGTCTTCATACACGAAGTCGTTTAGTAAGGACCTATTCCGCTGTACTTTTGTCAAGTGAAAATTTCAAAGTCTCATCTTCGAACTCTGATTTAGTTGATATGATGAATCATTCTATTTTGAGATCTTGTAATCAAATACTTGGCTTCTAATTTGTGGTATCAATTGATTGGCCTTTCGGCAAGTCCCTTGAGTTCTTTCCTCATTTCGTTAATTCCGCTTATTAGTCACGGATTTTCCCACTTTTGCTATCATTAGCAAAGTGCGGTCGTGACAGAGTGGTATCAGAGCCTCAGTTTCTTTCCTGCTCTGAGATCCACACCTTTCTTCAGTAAAGATCTAGACTTGTTCACTAGATCATTCCAAGTAATCGACTCGATCAATACTCCAAGACGTTCAACCAAATAAGTTGAAAGGTGAAGAAGTGGGAAATTTTGAGATAACTAAAACAAAGTGTGACGAGAATGTTTTACCTAGTCAAGATAATAAAAAGAACTGAGAGGGAATAAGTACTCTCCCTAAAGAATGTAGTTCAAACTGGGACTACGAAGGATGAACCATAAATCCTACTATTGCTTTCCCGAGCAACAATTTTGAGACTATGCTAGATAAAAGTTAAGCACGAAAGCGGGATCTAAGGTGACACGACTTTTGCACAAGAAGAGCCAATGCCCAAATGCGTAAGAGCACGAGAGGGGCAACTGTTGAAAAGAAAGACGAGGAACGGTGCTATAAGGGAATAGCACAAGATAGATCCTCACTGTGGCCAAGCCACTCATGTAAGATCCGAAAGCAAGTGTTGATCCCATCACGTTTCATGAGACCTTATAGAAATGCTCGATCTGAGATACGAACTTAGTCTAATGACGTTAGATCACACAATAAGTGCCTCTAGTTGATGACTTTCCCTACATGGATTTTCGTGCATCGATTCGTTTTCTTTCGAATACCTTCGACGGACTCAAGATATCCCTACCACATGGATGAAATAGACAAATTTAATCAGCAGTACTTACTTGGATTTCCAGAAAATCTCTTTCTTTGAACATCCTTAACGAAAATGCCTTCATGTCTGTGTAACACTATTGATCGACCTGGGTTTTGCAAAGCAGGGTGTCAATATTTTCCTTCTTCTATGAAAGTTGTGACCCATTTCCAGATCATGGTTAAAAATTCAAATTTCAGACACTTTGAGCAATTGGCAATAAAAATCAATGTGCCACTTCTTATCTTGGGTACATCAGATCGCTATTCACTTCCAGTTTCTATGAGCACGAGCTTTGCTCTAATATTTTTTTCAGATATGTCGATTGACAACAACTTTTCTTACTCATCATTCGTATGAGCAATATTTTGACTTCGCAAGCCCAGTCGCATTGTTATTCTAAAGTTGTTTGTCTCCAAAACCTTCAGACTAAGCTCGTTTTTCTAAACCTCATTTTTAATGAATGAAGTATTCTTCTTGGAACCCCTGTTAACTCTTGTTATTTTGGCAAACATGTATATGACAAGTTCTTTCTTGCAAGAATAAGAGTTTCTCATGTTCAATTCCACTACATGTTTGTTCTATTTGGGGAATTTTTTTACCATGTCTTCAATATTCGTTAAGACTAGCAGACCCACTTCATTCTTAACGAGTTACTTTGGCTGTTACCCCAGAGGTTTATCTTCTTGAGAATTTTCTTGACAACATGTGAATTCTTCAATATGATTCTATTTTCACTATCTTTGACATCTTTAAAGGATGGTCAGCGCGACTTCGTGGCAATTGCCTACACATTCATGTACTACTGCGACTGACTCTTCCAAACTTTAACACATTTGAGCCATCAATCTATTGTTAGCAAGATCCTCTTAAATCTGAACGGTCAACTAGACCATACTATTTGATGCCTATTATGAGAACTCTAATTCGTTTCGTCCTATTTCGTGGCACATTTCATTTCTTTCGAGAAGTCCCCAAGTTCTATGGGTTTGCTTGAAACCTCTTAACCAGTATGATCTTTTGAAAGAATGTGATTAATTCACAGAGTCAAACCAAAGAAATCTTCAAATTTAATTGAACTTAGTCCTGCTATCCTTGTCAACCAATCATTGCAAGTTGGTGATTTTAATTAACAGAGTCACACCGGAGGTGTTATTTTTGTCACCTTGAGTAATTTGAGAACTTTTTTTTCCAAGACAAGGGAATTTTTTTTTCAGTACTTCTTCATGCTGAAACCAGTATTATCCAAGTCAAGTCTGTTTGACTAAATTTCCAATGCAAGACTCTCATCAAAGGCGATGCCTTGATCCTTTTCAAATACCTATGAGAAATAAGTCCTGATAGACAGACAGGAGTAAAGATGATGCACCTAACGACCCCGTCATGCCGCACGAGTTAGATAAGAATAGTTGATCGATGGATACTCGTATAACTAATAGAAATAAGTGAGTTGCGCGAAATGGAGATTCACACCACAGATATGCAATATCAGTTATAAAGAAGTACAAGTAGACTCACAGATTACGTGTTGACGATTAAGTGTCGACAATAAAAGAGGTGGCGAATTAGAAACCACAAGTGTGAGATAACTGAGGGAAAAAAAATTGGAGTCCCCATAGTATGAAACAAGCATGGATGTCAGTGACGGACTACGACCGGATATTCTGTGATGTGGCTCGGTACGCACCAGAACAGTTGAAAACTATGAGAAGATGGCTGAAAAATGTTGTGCCAGTCTGAGGTACGAGATTCGCATGGCACTGGCCAGTCATGGAGGACTGTCCTACTCTGAGACTCTAGGTAGAGCACTATACATCGAGGCAGCCATGCCGGGAGAGGAAATCGGGCCAGCTGTGAGTCATGCTCCACCCCCGGCTCAATCCCAAGCACTCAGGGACAAGAGAAAGTGGGAAGGACCACGAGCCCAACCTGAACCTAAGAGGGGAGGGTATGGACCAAGCAAGCCACAGAATGACGGATAATAAGCTACCCATGGATCTTTCAAGGGGAACATATCAAGGTCCAGTCCATGTCCCAAATGCAACAGACTGCATGGCGGCATTTGCAAGTCAGGGACAGATACTTGCTTCAACTGCGGGAAGACTGGGCACCTTGCTAAACACTGCCTGAACAGGACTCCAGGGACGGGAGCAAAACCTCACCCGTCAGCTCAGCGCCCACAACTGCGCGCAATGAACGTCCAACCTGGAGCAAATCCACAACAACCACCGAGAAGTCAGCAGCAGAGGCCGAAACTCCCAACACAGGATCAAGCTTATGCAATAAGGCAGAAGCAGTCAGAGGTGAACCTGGGAAATTTGGCAAGCATGGGTAAGCTCTCCAACACACCTGTTATGCTTTTGTATGATACAGGTGCTTCGGATTCTTTTATTTCCGCTCATTGCGTGACTATCTTAAGACTCACTACGAAAGAACCTGAACATAGGATGGAAGTATCTTCCCCGGTAGGAGGACGTATAGAGATCTCTCGTACTTGCTCGAACTTAGAAATCACTCTGAGCGAATTTAAGATATTAGCAAACAACTTGAGTATTATGATCATGTGGGATGTGGACATAATACTAGGAATGGACTGGCTGGCCGAAAACCATGCCACGATCATTTGCAAAGAGAAGAAAATTTCTTTAAGAACCCCCGAAGGTGAAGCTACCCGCTATCACAGAATTTCCATGGGAACGCGAAAATCTGTAATCTCGATGATGCAAGCCAGTAAGCTGATGAAGAAAGGATGCCCGACATATCTTGTCTACCTGAACAAGGAGGAGAAAGAAGGAAAATTGGAAGAGGTTGAAATCGCTTGTGATTTTCCCGATGTGTTCCCTGACACACTACCTGGTCTACCGCCAGACCGACAAGTAGAATTCACTATAGATCTAGAAGTAGGATCTGCCCCTGTATCAAATGCACCATATCAAATTGCCCCAAAGGAACCGGATGAACTAAAGGTACAGATGCAAGAGCTCCTGGACCTGAGATTCGTCAGACCTAGCGTCTCGCCGTGGGGAGCACCTGTACTGTTTGTTAAAAAGAAAGACGGGACCATGAGAATGCGTGTAGATTACCGAGAGCTTAACAAGCTAAACCTCAAGAACAAATATCCGTTGCCCAGAATTGATGACCTGTTTGACCAACTCAAGGGAGCCAACGTATTTTCCAAGATGGATCTGAAATCGGAATATCACCAGTTGAAGATCAAACCAGAAGATGTGCCCAAGACGGCATTCCGGATCAGATACGGTCACTACGAGTTTACAGTGTTGCTGTTTGGACTGACCTATGTACCAGCAGTGTTTATGGATCTAATGAATCACGTTTTCACCCATACCTCGATAAGTTCATACTAGTCTTCATCGACAATGTGCTGACATACTCCAAGAACATAAAAGAGCACGAGAAGCGGGCGAAGAAGTTATACGCCAAGTTCAGCAAGTGTGAATTTGGCTCAACGAGGTGAACTTTCTTGGACATATCGTGACGACAGAAGGAATCCGAGTAGACCCCGCCAAGGTGGAGGCAGTACGAAATTGGAAAATGCCAACTACGCCCAACGAAATTCGAAGTTTCATTAAAGGATTCTCGAAGATTGCACGGCCAATGACTCAGCAACTCAAGAAGGGAACCAAAGTCTCCTGGTCTCCCGAGTGCGAAGCAAGCTTTCAACGGTTAAAGAAGAAGTTGACCAGCGCACCCGTTTTAGCAGTCCCCGAGCCAGGAACGAACTATATAGTCTATACGGATGCCTCAAAGAGCGGGCTTGGATGCGTATTGATACAGAATGGGAAAGTGATTGCTTATGCGTCCCGACAACTCAGACCACACGAGCTCAACTACCCAACATACGACCTAGAGCTAGCGGCAGTGGTCCACGCGTTGAAAATTTGGAGACACCACCTATATGGAGTTAGGTGCAAAATTTTCACGGACCACAAGAGTCTCAAATATTTCTTCGAGCAGAAAGACATGAACATGCGACAGAGGAGATGGCTCGAATTAGTAAAAGATTATGGCCGCGGCATAAATTATCACCTAGGCAAGGCCAACGTTGTGGCAGACGCGTTGAGCCTTAAGAGTCAGCACCAATTAGCAGTCCTGTTCACCCAGGAGGAGGAACTGCTTAAAGAATTCGACAGAATGAGTTTAGAGATGGTGCGAGCACCCGAGACGGTAGAAGGCATAATTTCTACTCTAGTAGTTGTCCCCGATTTAAGAGGCAGGATCGTCGGGGCCCAGAGACGGGACGAGACTCTAGAGAAGCTACGCCTAAAAATCAAGAACGGGCGAACAAGAGAATTTCCAGGAAGAGGCAGACAATGCACTCCTGTTTGAAGGGGGATTGTGTGTGCCCAACCAGGATGAGCTCAAAAATGAGATAATGAGTGAAGAACACGATACCCCGTACACCGCCCACCCAGGGAGTACAAAGATGTACCAGGACTTGAAGAAGAAGTTCTGGTGGGACGGCATGAAGAGAGATATAGCATCTTACATTGAAAGGTGTCTTGCCTGTCAGCAAGTGAAGGCACTACACCAACAACCCTACGGGGAGTTGCAGCCGTTGGAGATTCCTGAGTGGAATGGGAACATATAGCCATGGATGTTGTCACGGGACTACCAAAATCTCAAAGAGGAAATACTGCAATTTGGGTGATAGTCGACCGTCTTACTAAGAGCGCCCATTTTGCACCAATACCTATTACGTACGGGTCAGAGAAGCTAGCCTAGTTGTACGTAAGAGAAATCATTCGCCTGCATGGCATACCAGCGACGGTCACGTCGGATAGAGATGCTAAATTCACGTCTAGATTTTGGAAGAGCCTACAAAAAGAGCTAGGGACGCAACTGAATTTCAGCACGGCATTTCACCCACAGACCGATAGACAGTCAGAGGGAACAATTCAAACGCTCGAGGATATGCTAAGGGCAGTAGTGCTCGATAGAAGGAGCAATTGGGAACATTATAGGTAGGAAGATGCCGCGTGGGAGTTAGAAGATAAGATGAAGGAGCATTTTGCCGAGCTATTCAAGTAAAGTCGTACAAATTTCGGGAAGAAATTTCGTTTAAGGAGGGTGGAATGTGACGCCCCGGAATTTCTTTCCTTTTGTTATGGATAAATCGAATTCATTAGCTCGCCTAATTCTCGTTTAGAGGGCGTAGAATTTTCATTGTATTTTCCGACGTTGGGATAAATCAAGTTTTGTATTAAAAACAACAAGTTGCAAGGAAATGCATTCAAGGATAAAAGTAATGAGATATGCTTTTATTTAAAAGTACAATTTGGAAATACAAATTTCAATGTGGAGATGCAATTACATGATCAAGGAAGATGCTAATAGTACATGCTTACATGTATGAAAGGGACAATACAATCTTGGATTTTACTAAAGAAGTATAGGAAACAAAAGCTTCAAGAAGAAGTCTTCTTTCTCTCTTCCCCTCATCTCTCCCCTCTCGATTCTTGCTTCACAAAACACCGAGAAGGGACAACTTGAACTTCCCCTCATATCTCCCCTCTCGATTCTTGCTCCACAAAACACCAAGAAGGGACAACTTGTACCTACAAGTGAAACACCAAAAAAGGTATGAGAAGTAGGCTTCACAAGATTCAAGGTGGGAGACTTCTCCAAAATAGTAAGTATGCAAATCTATGTAATTCATCATCAATCTCCCAAGAAAGAAAAAGAACAAGAATGAGCAAGGAGTAGGCTCATCACTAAGGCCTTTTAGAGGAAACAATATGCTCTCTTCCCCATCAACCGAGGCTAAGATAATAGCCAAGAGAGGCAGCCCAAAGCTTACACCAATTTAGCATGATCAACATAATTATAGAGCTCAAAAGAGAGCTGAGCTTGTAGCCAAAGATAGGAACACCAATGCCTCAAATTCTGCCACAAGAAGCCAAGGGATTGGCCTATAAATACAGCCATCACCCCCTTCCTCCACACACTTATTCGGCCCCAAGGTTCTCAGGCGTGGAGTGCGGCTGAGGGAGGAACGGGCGGCGCAAGGAAGTGGCAGCAAGGAGGGCAATCACAAACCGAGAAGGTTCACTAAGTGAGGTAATCCCCTCAACACCCATCACCCTCTTGCATCATGTTAGAACAGTAGATAGCCGAGAATAGAAGCTCAATAGGATATCCACCACAACATGAGCAAGCATCACGTTAGGCAAACTTGAGAGTGGCCAAGAACAAGAGCTTAGAATTAGCCAAGCAACAATAGCTAAAACAATTGAACGAGTTCTCTGCCCAAGATCACAGCTTTAGGACAACTTAGGCAATCTCCAACACCACTGAATTGAGCCAATAATTCACAATCAAGTAACAAACTCTCCCAGTAAAGAAAATAACACCAAGTTCGACAGCAGTAATCAATCGAGAACTCCAGATTTATGGAATGAACAAAAGGGGAAGAGGGAAAGGGTGACTTAGCTGGAGCGACGGGCTGCCAATGACAAGTGGCGGCGGACGTCGACGCCATCGAGCGAAGATCGAGGAGGGAACCGGTACCGATCAACGCAGCGGGCGACAGCCCTGCTCGTCGAGAAGCCGGAAACCAGGGACGGAAGCGCTGCAGGTCCGCTGGGAGTCGGCCGCGGCAGTGACGAGATGGCTGTCCTCCAAGGGGCGACGCCGGAAGTTAGGCGGTGCCTTCCTCCCCGTCAGTGCAAACGCCGGAAGGAGCGAAAAGGAAGGGCAGCGGCGGGCAAATTTGGTAACACCGCTGTTTCTCTCCAAATTAAGGGTTCTGATTTGGAGGAATTGTGGTGTAATTTGATTGAGGAGAATTAGAAGAGAGAGAGAGCCGAGAGACGGCTGGCGCCGGTGGAGCTCCGGCGATCTGGTCGAATGGCGATTCCGCCAAGAAAGGAACGAAGTGAAGAAGACGCTTCTGTACCTTGCATTTTGGGATCTCCAAAAAAAAAGGGAATTGAAAAATGAAAATAAGAATGGAGAAGGAATACCGATGGGTAAGTCAAAGGAGAAGGATTTTTGGGCTAAGTCCATTTTACTAAATAAGTATAGTGGGCTGGCTGCCTTTTTTTTTGGGGCCATGTATTAGTTAAGATTTTGGGCTGAGATTTTTACTCTTGGAGTGGAAATAATTTAAGGAATTAAGCTTGGAGCCTAACTAATTAATTTCCAAATAAATTATTAGATTCCCTTTGAAATGGAAAGTGATGAAGTGGGAGACGCGAAAGCCGACCGGCGTCGCCCCGCGACGCCATGGGCGGCCTTAAGAAAAATCCTATAAAAGCCGAGACTAAAACGTAGGTGTTATCCTATAGGATGCATGCATTCTTTTATCAGGAAAAATAGTTCAAGTACTAATTAGCGTGCTACGCTATTTATTTTCAAAGGATAAATTATTCAAGGGCAAGTGAGACCTGACGAGAGTTGTTAATTGGAGAAAAGCGTATCAGGTGGGCTTTCTTTTAATATCAATGCACTATAGTGTGGATATAAAGCAAATACTTTTGAAGTTATGAAATATCATCTTTTCTCAAAAATGGGGATGTGATTTATTTTAAAGTTGTTGTCATGCCATAAAATGTTTGTTTTCGAGACCTGTCTGTGAGGGCTATATGCCGAGAGTTTGGCGATGCCAAAAATTTGTAACGAATTCGGTTCCCAATAGGATCACAAATCCTATTCGGAATGACGTGCGCGAGCGCTGTGAGCCATCCTAGAGAGAGGTTGGCAGGCGAGGGTGCTTGTTGAAGGCGGCCACCTTCACGGCACACTGGATTCTCAGACATGGTGGGTATATCAAGAACTTAGACTGTTGATGGATGACAACCTATATATGTATGTTTTGTTTTCGGTACGTGTCCACTGAGTACTCCTGTACTCAGCCCTGCATGTATTTATAAATGTGCAGGTTGAACGTCAAGAGGAAGGAATATTGATCGGAGTCAATGCTATTAAATAATCAAGTGGATTTCTCTACGATTCGTGTCTTCATACACGAAGTCGTTTAGTAAGGACCTATTCCGTTGTACTTTTGTCAAGTGAGAATTTCAAAGTCTCACCTTCGAACTCTGATTTAGTTGATATGATGAACCATTCTATTTTGAGATCTTGTAATCAAATACTTGACTTCTAATTTGTGGTATCAATTGATTGGCCTTTCGGCAAGTCCATTGAGTTCTTTCCTCGTTTGGTTAATTCCGCTTATTAGTCACGGATTTCCCCGCTTTTGCTATCATTAGCAAAGTGCGGTCGTGACATATTTTCTATTGCAGCCAACCGAGACTGGCCCCTTCATCAATTTGATGTAACAAATGCTTTTCTACACGGCGAGTTGACCAAGCCTGTCTACATGGAACCTCCCCCAGGCTTCGAAGGAGATTTTTTGAATGGGGATGTTTGCAAACTCAAGAAGACCTTACATGGTTTGAAAAAATCTCCGAGAGCTTAGTTTGGAAGATTTACTGAAGTGATGAAAAAGTATGAATACCGACAAAGCAACTCGGACCACAGCTTATTCCTCAAGAAGATAAATGGTAAGATTACTTGTTTTATTATTTATGTTGATGACATGATTATTACCGGGGATGACGGAGAGGAGATAAGTCAGTTGAAGAGGAATTTGTTCAAAGAATTCGAGATGAAAGACCTTGGTGCCTTGAAATACTTCTTGGGCATCGAGGTGAAGAGATCAAAACAGGGTATCTTCATCAATCAAAGAAAGTATGTGCTTGATATCCTCGCAGAGACAGGAATGATAGACTGTAAACCAGTGGACAATCCAAAGGTTCAGAATCACGGATTTCAGATCCGAGAAGGAGCTAAAAGGGTTGATAGAGGGAAATACCAAAGACTAGTGGGAAAGCTCATTTATCTATCCCACACTAGGCCGGATTTGGCCTATGCCGTCGAAGTGGTAAGCCAGTTCATGCATGCACCTCAGGAAGAACATTGGGAGGCTGTTTTGAGAATAGTGCGATACTTGAAGGGCACACCAGGACATGGAGTGTTATTCAAGAAGCATAACCGCTTAGAGGTACATGGATATATGGATGCAGATTGGGCAGGAAATCCAAATGATCGGAAGTCAACAGCTAGGTATTTTACCTTTGTAGGAGGCAATCTTGTGACATGGAGGAGCAAGAAGCAGAAAGTAGTAGCTCTGTCTAGTGCGGAGGCAGAATTTCGGGGAATCAAGAGTGGATTAACCGAATTACTATGGCTTAGGAGACTCATGACTGAGTTGGAACTCAAATCGGCTCAACCATGCCGATTACTGTGTGATAACAAGGCCGTCATTATTATCTCTGAGAATCTGGTTCAACATGATCGAACCAAGCATATGGAAGTGGACAAACACTATATAAAAGATACACTTGATGTAAAGATCGTGGAACTACCATATGTCAAATCAGAAGATCAACTGACAGATATCTTGATGAAAGTTGTGAACTCTCAATCTTTCCATGGAGTATTGGACAAGTTAATCATTGGTAATCCCGTCACTTAACTTGAGGGGGAGTGTTGGAAGGAAAGATCTTGCGCAATCAAATGGAAGATCCTACACAATCAAGATTGGAAGAATTAGTAAGTGATTGATACCTTTTCATACCTTATATAGAATTAGGTATAGCAATTAGTGGCTTACCATATGTGGAGAATATTGAGGCCTATATGAGGCGTGTAAATCTTTGTAGTTCCTTAACTGATAATGAAATCAATTCCCTCAGTTGTTGCATGTTAGGGTTCACAAGATAGCGCCCTAAATAGTCGTTGCTTCAGATGCTAAAATAGTAGACTGCATTCGATATGATTTGTTCTGCTTCCGATGCTCCCAATTTCGTCGTCAAACCCTCAGCCACTTGTTTAAAATATTTCAATTGCGTCTTTAGATCAATCGCCTATGTTTATCAATATCATCACACTTAATTTACACACACATGACATGATCAATATTATGAATCTAATGTATGTGTCTGTTACATGTCCCTCATTTGTAGTAGACAGAATTCCACTCCCACCGGATGCAAAGTTAACACCATGGCTAAGCTCATCAGATGTAGATGGATCCAAGAATAGTGGAATCATAGGCAGCTTAGCATATTCAGCTGCATATAATAGTATAATTGTATGAAAATCAAACTAAATTAAATCAAATAAAACAACATACTTACTACTCATGTCAACAGATAGTAGTACCCTCCGTCCTATTTTAGAAGTCTCATTTGAGTTCGGTACGAGTTTTAAGAAATGTAAAAAAATGATGAAAAAAGATAGTGGAATGTGGGTCCTACTTTTATATACTCCCTCCGTCTCTGAAAATTTGTCACATATTTCTATTTTCGTCCGTCCCACAAAATTTGTCACATTTTACTTTTTACCATTTTTGGTAGTGAGTTCCACATTCCACTAACTCGTTATCACTCACATTTTATTATAAAAGTAAGACCCACAGTCCACTAACCTTTTCAACCTATTTTCCATTACTTTTCTTAAAACTCGTGCGTGGTCAAAATGTGACAAAATTTAAGGGACAGAGGGAGCATTAGTTTTATAATAAAATGTTAGTGAAATAATGGTTAGTGGAATGTGGGGCTTATTACCATTTATGAAATATTCTAACCATGATTCTTAAAATGAGACACCCAAAAATGGTAATCGAGCCTGCTAAAGTGGGATGGAGAGAGTACATATAATGTCAATCATATGCATGTTCAATGCCAGTCAATGTAGTTGACATACTCAAGGCACTAAGTTGGTAATAATGCCGTGTTGAGTTTGCGAGAATCACAAAAACCAACATGTATAAAAATGATGAAAATGTCCTTTTTGATTTAATGAGTAATGATCAATTTCCTGCACCACTAGATTCTAGATAGCAATAGATTTTTAGATCTAATGACTAGGAATTGGCAGTAGTTATCAATTAACAAATAATATAGTTATCTATAGGATGAAGGTGTAAAAATCATGGATTAAATATGCTCGGTCAATGGATTTTGACCAAATAATAAATGTGATGAGACATTTAATTTTGTAAAATTAAATGACATAGCGTCGATCTACATTTTACGTAGATAAATGTAGTATATTCACTTTCTCAAATCCGATTTCCGGTGAGTGAGAAATAGTGGATTAAAGTTGGGCATAGTTAGCTTTTAATTAAAGCTTGGAGTTGGAGCTTAGGGAATAATTAACTAGTGTTAATTATCCCACATTGGAGGATTAACACATCTTTTAATGTGCTTAAATTAAGTGCCTTTATGTTACTTAATAATTATAGTGGACCAAGATGGGTGAAAGAGCCCACACGCGCGCGCCGCCGCCGCCGCCCGCCCGCCCGAGCCCGAGCCTGTGCCCGTGCTCGTGCTCGCGGGCCCGATCCCGATCCCGATCCCGATCTCGATCTCGATCTCGATCTTGATCTTGATCTTGGACTTGGACTTGGACTTGGCAATTGGTCTTTGGGCTTGGTGTTTGGCCCAAACTAATCTTTTTAGACCACCGCCGAGTCAGCCGTCCAAGTGGCTTGACACATCGTCAAGCGAGGCACAGTCACGGCTGCCACATAAGAAATCCACACGCGAAAGGCACACTCCTGCCACACGCTCGTAACCGCCGGCGGTTACGAATCTGCCATGATGAGCCTTCATGGCTTGGTTGACCATGCATGGTGGCTTGGCCTATAAATAGGCTAGCCATTCCACTGCATTAGAATAACACAATTCACATGCATAAGCTCTCTCCCTCTCTCTGCATAGTTTTTCTGTCGAAGCTCTGCCCTCTCCTCCATCCAGTTCGCCGGAGCTCTGTTGATTGCGGTGCTGCATCAAAAGAGACGTAGCCGTTTTACCTTTGGGGACGACACGCCAAACCGAGAGCACTACCGGGGTGTATCTCGTCTTGCGGGAAGAGGCCTCCTCGACTCGGCTATCATACTGGTTTAGTTGTTTCGATTTCTATTGTAATTTCTTTAGTTCAGTTTCTCCTTTTCTTTCTTTTGGGTTGTATTACGCCCTACTGTTATCTCTTGTAATCCACAGAAACCAACAATCGCAAGACGAGATAACTTGCCTTTGAAGGAATTTGGACCATTAAACTGAACTAAAACTTTCGAAACTTTAAACACCTTTGCTGGAGATGTCGACTGAATCCAACACCGCTGCTGCCACCACCACCGCCGCCATTTCCTCCACCATGGCGAACACTGGACCGGTCAACACTTCATCGATTCCGATGATGATGCACACTCCTGGGCGCTATCCTTCTTCATCAACAACCCCTTGGGAGTTTGTTAACCCCCCTGGGCCCACTGGTGGATCCACCTCGAGTGGATTGGTTGGTTCCACTTTTAGTGGTTCCTTCGGATCCTTTAATGGATCGAGTGCTGGGGCCTTCGGGTCTCACACGAATGTTGGGGCCTTCGGGTCTCATGCGGGTGCTAGTCCCTTCGGGGATAGTGCGACCATGGCGGGCTCTATGCTCAACATGAAGGGTGGGGGCTCTATGCCCAACCACGTTGTTGGCTCCTTCGGGAGCAACGGAATTAGTTCCTTCCATGGACCAAGTTCGGCTCCTTTGGCACCAAGAATGATGCCACCTGCCGAGAAACCACAAGTTTGGAGGATCTGACTTCAAGAGGTGGTACCAAAAGATGTTGTTCTACTTGACAACATTGGGCGTCGCCAACTTCCTCACGGAGAACGAGCCGCACGTGCCAAGTGACCAAGAGACTAGGCTCGAAGTCATGGCGGACTATGAGGCTTGGAGGAAAGGAGATTATCTTTGTAAAAATTTCATTCTAAGTGCTTTAGATGATAGTTTGTACAATGTATACTCCAATGTAACCACTTCTAAACAAATGTGGGAAAGCCTAGAAAAGAAATATAGCATAGATAATGTTGCAGGGACTGAACAAGTTGTAGCATCCAAATTTATGGACTACAAGATGGTCGACTCTCGACCCATCATGGAGCAAGTCCAAGAGCTCCAAATGATCATCCACGCATTAGTGGCTGAAGGGATGACCTTGCCCGACAAATTCCTAAGGTGCACGATCATTGACAAACTTCCTCCTAGTTGGAAGGACTTCAAGAGCTATCTTAAGCACAAGCGAAAGCAGATGACCCTTGAAGACTTGATCGTGAAGTTGCGCATTGAGGCTGATGTGCGCAAAAGCGACCAAAAGGCTAAGGGGTTCACCCCACTTGAAGCCAAAGCCAATCTGTTGGAGCGGGGCGGTCCCTCCAACAAACGCCCTCGCCCAAACCGTCCAAATGACAAAGGGAAGGGAAAGCAACCTTCAAAGAAGTTTGAAGGCGACTGCTACAAATGTGGCGAACAAGGCCACTTTGCTAAAGACTGCAGCAGCAAGAAGAAGAAGCCGGCTGCCCACATTGTTGAGAAGGAGTTCAAAGACTGGGATGAAAACGACCTCATTGCTGTGGTCACTGAAGAGGTTAACCTTGTTGATAACAAGGGTGGCTGGTACATCGACACCGGCGCTACTACTCATGTCTGCTCAGATAGGAGCAAGTTTGCCTCCTACACTGCTGTTGAAGGAAGGAAGATCAACATGGAGAATCAAGCATCCTCCGAAGTCCTTGGCATCGGAAATGTGATCCTCATGATGACGTCTGGCGTCACAATAACGTTGAAGGATGTGCTGCATGTCCCGGACATCCGCAAGAACCTAGTGTCAGGATCAATATTAGTTAATAAGGGGTTTTAATTTGTATTTGAGTCTGATAGGTTTGCTTTGTATAAGTTTGGAAAATCCCTCGGAAAAAGATTATGTAACCGATGGGCTTTTCAAACTTAGTGTGACGACTCGCAGTGTTGCTAAGCCTCTGGCCAATAATAAAGCATCTACTTCCTCTTATTTGACTGAGTCTTCAAATTTATGGCATTGTAGATTGGGACATGTAAATTCAAAAGCCATTAAAAGATTAGTAAATCTAGATTTACTAAAGGCTAATGAATTGGATATCCAAGATAAATGTGAAATTTGTCTTGAAGCAAAAATGACTAAGTTGTCGTTTCACTCGGTTGAATGAAGCACAAAACCCCTTGAATTAATTCACACGGACGTATGTGATTTAAAGATGGTGCAAACTAGAGGTGGCAAAAAGTACTTTATCACTTTCATAGATGATTGCACAAGGTATTGCTACATCTATCTTTTAAGAAGTAAAGATGAAGCAATAGAAGCGTTCAAAAATTATAAGAACGAAGTTGAGAATCAACTTGGTTGTAAAATCAAATCGATTCGAAGCGATAGAGGAGGTGAATATGTAGCCCCGTTTGAGGAATTATGCAACGCAAGTGGTATAATCCATCAAACGACTGCACCATATTCACCACAATCTAATGGTGTTGCAGAACGCAAAAATCAAACTCTGAAAGAGATGATGAATGCACTGCTTCTAACTTCAGGATTACCACATAACATGTGGGGGGAAGCTGTTTTGACAGCCAACTATATCTTGAATAAGATTCCTCTCAAAGGAAAATATGTTACTCCTTATGAGCTGTGGAAAGGAAGGAAGCCATCCTACAAATACCTCAAAGTGTGGGGGTGTTTGGCAAAGGTGATGGTTCCTCTGCCCAAAGAAGTTACAATCGGACCTAAGACGGTTGATTGCATCTTCATTGGATATGCACTTAATAGTAGTGCATATCGATTTGTTGTTCACAAGTCCGAAATATCGACTATAACAGTAGGGACAACAATTGAGTCAAGGAATGCCGTATTTCTCGAAAATACATTTCCTTGCAAAGACAAAGAAAAGGTCGTAACCAATTCTGAGACAAGAATTGAAGAAGAAGCCACTAGTTCCAAATCAGCGGATGAGGAACCTAAATCGCGCAAGCGTGCAAGGCCCGATCCGAATGATACAGTACTAAGACGTGGTAATAGGGTCAGAACACCAAAAATATTTGGTCCTGACTACATTGCTTTTATGTTAGATGAAGAACCGACATCTATAAAAGTAGCATTCGATGGCCCAGACGGGTTACATTGGAGAGAAGCTGTTCAAAGCGAAATTGATTCAATTTTGCTAAACCACACTTGGGTGTTGGTTGATTTGCCCGAAGGTGCTAAACCTTTAGGATGCAAATGGGTCCTTAAAAGAAAGTTTAAGGCCGATGGAACAGTAGATAAGTATAAAGCCCGATTAGTAGTAAAGGGTTTTAAACAAAAGGAAGGACATGACTTCTTCGATACATATTCACCTGTAACAAGGATTACATCTATCCGAGTGCTTCTCGCTTTTGCTGCATTGCACAATCTTGAGATTCATCAAATGGATGTAAAGACCGCGTTTCTAAATGGTGAACTAGAAGATGAAATCTATATGGAACAACCCGAAGGGGTTGTAGTACCTTGATAAGAGAAAAAGGTATGCAAGCTCGTAAAGTCTCTATATGGATTGAAACAAGCGCCATTGCAATGGCACTTGAAGTTTGATAATGTGATGTTATCAAAAAAATCAACGAGTGTGACAAATGTGTCTACATCAAGAGCACTAATAACGGCCATGTTATAGTGTGTTTATACGTTGATGATATGTTAATCTTGGGTAGTAACACTTAAGTAATTAACGATACAAAGGCCATGTTAAAGACAAACTTTGACATGAAAGACATGGGTCTAGCCGATGTAATTCTTGGAATGAAGATTCTAAGAACGTCTGATGGAATCATCTTAACACAATCACATTATGTTGAGAAGATATTGAATAAATTCAAAGCCTATGATGGCGCGCCAGTTAAGACTCCAATTGAACTCGACGTTCACTTGAGCAAAAACAAAGGCGAGCCCGTTGCACAAGAAGAGTATGCACGGGTCATCGGGTGCATTATGTACTTGACTAATTGCACTCGACCTGATATTGCTTGTGTCGTGAACAAGTTGAGTCGTTACACGAGCAATCCAAGCAAAGAGCATTGGAGAGCTCTTGTGAGGGTTTTGAGATATTTAAAACATACTCAAAATCTTGGGCTACACTTCTCGAGATACCCCCCGGTACTTGAAGGGTACTGTGATGCCAATTGGATATCCGATAATAGAGACTCACTTTCAACAAGTGGATACGTCTTTACTATTGGGGGTGGTGCTGTATCGTGGAAATCCACAAAACAGACTTGTATAGCCCGATCAATAATGGAATCGGAGTTCATTGCCTTAGATAAGGCGGGTGAGGAAGCCGAGTGGCTTAAGAACTTCCTTGAAGATATTCCATGTTGGTCTAAGCCAGTGCCACCAGTGCTAATCCACTGCGATAGCCAAGCGGCGATTGGAAGGGCACACAATGGCTTCTATAATGGTAAGTCTCGACATATACGTCGACGACATAACACCGTGAGACATTTGATCACAACAGGGGTGATTACAATTGACTATGTAAAGTCAATAGATAATCTAGCGGATCCGCTAACCAAAGGGTTAAACCGAGATCAAATGAATAAGTTGCTAGAGGGAATGAGTTTGAAATCCACAAACTAAAGAATTATCATAGTGGTAACCCAACCATGATGACTGGAGATCCCAAGAACTTGGTTCAAAGGGACAACTAAGCTATGAGAGTTCATGAGAAACACTAACTATATCTATTCCCTAGAGATCAATAGAGTGTTGGAGAACTTGCCTAGTGGTAAAGGCTAAGTCTATGACTTTTAATGGTTCTTAAGGATCTCAAAGAGATGGAGTTCTCAAAGAGACCAAGTATGGCAAGGTACTTGACTAAGAATCACCTATGTAAGTGCGAAGTGTGGTCGCTTCATAAAACACACTTATGAATCCAAAGTGGTATCCAAGACCGCAATGGACACAAAACGTGAGAACGGATGAGGTTGAGGTGTTTTAGCGTTAACACCATTGTCTCGGTGCACGTCGTGGGGGATTAGTTCAAAGCATCGCGCTACTAAGCCGCCTGTGTATCCGATGGTGTCGACTATGGAGGGTTCAAAGCCAACAACTACCTATCCTTATGCTTATATACCTCTCGAGGGTTGAGCTTGTGTCTGCATGCATATGCATTTGGCTATTTCCACTCATGTGGGGATTGTAAAAATCATGGATTAAATATGCCCGGTCAATGGATTTTGACCAAATAATAAATGTGACGAGGCATTTAATTTTGTGAAATTAAATGACATAGCGTCGATCTACATTTTACGTAGATAAATGTAGTATATTCACTTTCTCAAATCCGATTTCCGGTGAGTGAGAAATAGTGTATTAAAGTTGGGCATAGTTAGCTTTTAATTAAAGCTTGGAGTTAGAGCTTAGGGAATAATTAACTAGTGTTAATTATTCCACATTGGAGGATTAACACATTTTAATGTGCTTAAATTAAGTGCCTTTATGTTACTTAATAATTATAGTGGACCAAGATGGGTGAAAGAGCCCACACGCGCGCACACGCGCGCGCCGCCTGAGCCCGTGCCCGTGCACGTGCTCGTGCTCGTGCTCGCGGTCGCGGGCCTCGGGCTCGATCTCGATCTTGGACTTGGACTTGGACTTGGACTTGGATCTTGGCAATTGGTCTTTGGGTGGTCTTTGGGCTTGGTGCTTGGCCCAAACTAATCTTTTTAGACCACCGCCGAGTCAGCAGTCCAAGTGGCTTGACACATCGTCAAGCGAGGCACAGTCACGGCTGCCACATAAGAAATCCACACGCTCGTAACCGCCGGCGGTTACGAATCTGCCATGATGAGCCTTCATGGCTTGGTTGACCCTGCATGGTGGCTTGGCCTATAAATAGGCTAGCCATTCCACTGCATTAGAATAACACAATTCACAAGCATAAGCTCTCTCCCTCTCTCTGCATAGTTTTTCTGTCGAAGCTCTGCCCTCTCCTCCATCCAGTTCGCCGGAGCTCTGCTGATTGCGGTGCTGCATCAAAAGAGACGTAGCCGTTTTACCTTTGGGGACGACACGCCAAACCGAGAGCACTACTGGGGCGTATCTCGTCTTGCGGGAAGATGCCTCCTCGACTCGGCTATCATACTGGTTTAGTTGTTTCGATTTCTATTGTAATTTCTTTAGTTCAGTTTCTCATTTTCTTTCTTTTGGGTTGTATTACGCCCTACTGTTATCTCTTGTAATCCACAGAAACCAACTGAAGGTGTATAATTAAGCCTTACCTAAGTAATCAACGACGATGAGACCGTCGGAGAAGCGGCCTGTGGGGCCATGAAAGAGGCCGTTCCGGCTGTAAGGGTCGTAGTTAGCTTTGTTTTCCGGTATGGTTTGATGAAATTATTGTTCCCGGCATCGACAGTCGGGTCTCCGAGTATAAAAAACGCAGACTGTTAAGGGAGCACTCCCTTAACAAGATTCCGACGACGACGAGCGGTCGACGACGGAGGGATAAAAGCGGACGTCGCGGGCTTTCCCCGGGATCAGCTCCAAAACTAGTGTTTGCGGAAAATTAATGAGACGATAAAATTAGGAAAATATGTTATTTCTTGATTGGAATAGAAGAATACAATATCTCCTATTTATAAGACTACTCTGACTTAGGGAATAAGAAATAAAGATACTAAGAATATATGGAAATATATGCTAAATCAATACTAAACTAAATAAGAGAGATTTGGGAATATTCGTAGAGATATTCTACGTATCAACTCCCCCTCGGTTAAAATCCACCTTGTCCTCAAGGTGGGAACCACGACACAATGAAGAGCTTCACGAACAAAAGCTTTGGCGAGCTATTCCCTCCTGGATCAAACGCACACCGAATAGGGAAGCGTCTCCCTTCCTCATCCCGTGCATCACCGGCGAGCAATGTTGGTCGATGATTCATTCCTGCAACATCACCACCATGCAAATCCCGTGTAACTTGCCACTCGCTCTCTCTGTCCAGCTCGCGGAACAATTATTTTCCTTCACCCCTAGTGTATTTGAAGAAATTTTTCACATCTGAGTGATCATCCTTTGCATCCGCAATACACTCATTTGTGTCCTCGTTCAACAAAACACAAGTCTCATTCGCAGAAAGTATGCTCTGGCTTCCACTTTCTAATTGCTGCTGTGGCGACGGTTGATCGAGCACGGGCTGCGGTGGTAGCTGCTGGTGGATCCATGAGTGGTATTCCGTGGCCGAATCTTGTTGTTGCACGTAAGAACTCAGGCCTAAATAGGCCAGTTGTTCTAGCGGCACCAAATGCGGCTGGCGGTAGGGATCAGGCTCGTATGTGGGTGGTGGTGGCGCGGGTTGACGCTGACCCAGCTGGTCCCACGCCTCATGCCCATTGTGAGATTGGTGATCGGGGAACCGGTTGCCCCACGGCTGGAGTTGCTGCGACCGCGTCGACGGCGGCAACTCCCAGGTCGAGTTCCTCTCGCGCGATGTGGGCGGCAGCTCCCACGTCGACGACTGCTGCGGTGTGAAACCAGCCCGAAACGGGCCCGACGCACAACTAGGGTTAGGGCGAAACCCCTCGGGCCGGCCCAAAAAGGCTGCGTTCGCCGGTGGCGGCTGCGTTCGCCGGTGGCGGCGGCGTAGTGACTGATACAGCCGCAAACGGCTGTGATAACGGCAAGGGACCCTCCAGCGGGCGTGAGTGTGCGCGGTTGTGCGGTGGCTCCGGATCCGGTCGCAGCGTATGGCGTGAGGATTGGCGGCGATCATACTCGTCCATGCGAGTCTGTAGCCGAGCCATACGCGCCAGAATATGCTCGATCATCACCTTAATCGGATCGAGGGAGGACGACTCGACCGCGACAATCTGACATGAGTTCATCAATGAAAGCACCAATTGTTAAGGGAGCACTCCCTTAACAAGATTCCGACGACGACGAGCGGTCGACGACGGAGGGATAAAAGCGGACGTCGCGGGCTTTTCCCGGGATCAGCTCCAAAACTAGTGTTTGCGGAAAATTAATGAGACGATAAAATTAGGAAAATATGTTATTTCTTGATTGGAATAGAAGAATACAATATCTCCTATTTATAAGACTACTCTGACTTAGGGAATAAGAAATAAAGATACTAAGAATATATGGAAAGATATGCTAAATCAATACTAAACTAAATAAAAGAGATTTGGGAATATTCGTAGAGATATTCTACGTATCACAGACTGTTTCTCTGCTACTGTATTATCCGTTAATAAGCTGGGCAGCAGAAGCCACACAAGAATCGCCATCTTTGAGCTGGCTTACTTACTCGGACTGCAACATAGTGAATACTTAAAAGGCGCTAGGGCGTTCCCACCAATGGACTACTTCTTTTTTTATTCTTTTATACTTTGAAATTTTCATCACCGTTGCACTATCTAATTTGTCTAATTTCATTCTTATAACGGCTCCTAAATGTTAAATTCTATCAATACACTACTCTTGTAAATGGAACTTACCCGGCAATTTTTCTGAGGATTGTTTAAATTTTAGTGATGTTTTTTAATTGGGCCTCAGTTCTAGGCCCACGGTTTCCTTCCCCCAATTCGCGAAAGGGTAAAAAATAAACGGGCAAACTGTTGAGTTGTTTCTTTTTCGCACTCATTTTGAAAATATGATAATAAATATTACTCATGTCCCATATTATTTGAGTCACTTTTTTTTTTTACACTCATTTTGAAAAATTATACTCTTAATAAACAGTTAAAGTCGAGAGAGAGCTAAGTATGTTAATCTTTTCTAATACTGAGAAGCTTCTTTCCACTCTTCTTAGATTTCTTTTGCGGCATGTTGGGTTGGGTTGTCTTAGATTTCCTTTGAAAATAGTCATAAATATTATACCATCTTTAGACTATTATGTTGGACCATATTAAAATGTTTCAATATTCTATTGTTTGCAGACACAAAGACACTTCTTATAAAATAACTTGTATTTTAATTAATAATAGGAAGACCCCTTGTATACATGATCAAGCCTATTTTCTATGGAAAGGAGTCCTTTCGCATATGCTAACTATAACTTGAAAGGCAATTCTTTCTTTATATTTAATCAGTCAAATAATAAAAATTTATTCTCTACTTATGCAAAAAATGCAGGCTTGATACCTTTTAATTTCTTGATTATTGTCATTCTGAGTGTGAGATCATGATGAAAACACCAATTGTTAAGGGATAATTTCATTTAATAAGATTCCGGCGTTGCGATTGCGATCGATGGAGGGATAAAAGGCAGTCACATGAGCTTGCCCGTCGATCTAACCAAGAACGGTACAGAATTGAAATAAACGTGTCAAAATAAAATAAGGATTATTGTAGTTCTGGAGAAGAATATAATGTTTCCTATTTATAAAATTAGCCCTAACTTAATGAATGAGAAAGATAATAGACTAAATAATAAGACATGGAGATATGCTCGTATGACGTATTAGCGTCTTAGTAATGAAACTTTTATAAAGGCACCCCTTGATGTGTTCAATATTCGTGTTTTCTACTGAATTTCTCTCTTTGAAGAGGAAAAATCATAATAAAAAAGAAGTGGAAAAATGTTGTAATTTTCAGCAAAATCACTTCACTTTTTATTGACCAAAACGACTTTAGGCAAAAGAAAAATTAAAATAAAAGTGGCTGAAAGTTTTGAAAAACTATTGTACACATTGCATTACACCCTTTTCCTATTTTTTGATTTCTTACTTTCTTCGTCTATCAAATATAGTTCATATGGGTGTGTCAAGTATCTAATTCTCTAGTACTAAAGTATTTAGATCCTATTTTTTAAAGTATTTAGATCCTATTTTTTCTCATTTAATTCGTGCAGAATGCTGATGAAGTTGTTACTGCGTTCCTCACAAGTATGGTGATGAAAGAGAACGTTTGCAAGAAAAATGTGGCTTCAAAAATTGATAAAGCACGACTTTTACTGCTAGGGGGTGCCGTAGAGTACCAGCGAGATGGTAGTCACGTAATATTTGGACTAAATTTTACTTGTGTTTTTACTAAGCATACTCTCTTCGTTCCAAAAAAATATGCAATTTGAGCAATGTTTTAAAAACCGGACCGACAAGCGAACCGCCGACGTTACTGGTTCACGGTTCAACCGGTCCAACCGGTCGAACCACCAGTCTAACCGTTTTACTGTTGCAAATATATATAAAAATATTAAATTTTGTAAATGATTTACAATTAATAATATATCACAAAACAATAAACCTTATAGATAATTAGTGATGTATAAATATAAATAATATTAAAATTTAGTAAATATATTCAGATATATATATTTAATATTAGTTAGTCTAGATAAAAAATTTAATATTTCATGTATTAAAATAGATAATTTTTATATTAATTTAAGAAAATTTATTTCGTAAAATAATATATAATTAAATATGAATTAAGTACTTATTAATTAGTTTAGATAAGATTATTCATTAATGTCAATAGCTAGGGTATATAAATTAAGAATGTAATATAAAAAATTTATTTATAGTAAATAATGAATCTTATATGGTACTAATAATAATATAGGTGGTAAGTAGAGCACCATTAAAATATAAAGGATGATAATTATATATATTATAATTAACAATTATATTAAAGAATAATAAAATTAAAATGAATTATTAGTTTTTGTAGATAAAATTAACCGGTTTCCGGTTCACGGTCCGACCGGCTTGTTCCACCGGTTCATGGCGGTTCAATGCAGTGGTGGTTTAAAGGGGTGAACCGGACCGGACTACCTACCGATTCGCGGTCCGACCGGTCGAACCGGCCGGTCCGGTCCGGTTTTTAAAAGATTGACTTTGAGTTTGACACGGATTTTAATATAAAATCGGTAAAGTAAGTGAAAGGTGGAGAGGAAAAATAATTATAGTATTTTTAGAGGAGAGAGAAAAGAGTTTCCAAAATTAGAAAGTGCGTATTTATGTGGGATGAACTAAAAAGGGAAGAGTGTATATTTTTGTGGGACGGGGGAGTGGAGTATAAGATTGTGATTAGTTTTGTATACATGTACCGATGTACTTCAGATATTAGTAGTAGAGTACGTTCCATGGTAGTGGAGTCATTTCCCTTTTTAGTAAAATTCAACACATTTCTTCTCACTTACTTTACTTTCTCTTACTTTATTATGTCTTCATCTTTCTATCTTTTTTCCTTTCTTACTTTATTCTTTCTTTACTTAACTCATTTAAGTACAACTTTTCTTAATCTTTGTGCCGAAAAGAAATGCCTCAACTATTATGGAACGGAACGAGTAGCTTTTCATGAAACATGTTTAATCTGATAATGGATTCCATATCAATAGTGATGCACCAACTTCTATATGGAGTATTTCATTAGGTGACTTGCAACAATTGTTTGCTCTTCATATAAAGTTTCATGCAAGAACTCGCACATGTGCACAGACATTATATTTTAACTTAAGTCACTATTGGTAGTCACTTTTGTTTTGTGTGGGGGTGGTGGGATTTCAAGAGGAGTGTAGTTAAAATGTAGGATGTGTTCTACTCCCTCCGTCCCAAAAATAGATAAACTTGTATATGACACGGATTTTAATATGCAATTGGTAATGTAAGAGAGAATGGAAAAAAATAAGAAAGAGGGAGGGTAAAAGGCAGTAGTGTTAGCAGATTGTAAGGTTCACATTATTAGTGGTGTGCAATTGGTTCAAAACTTTTCATATTTAGACTTTATCTAATTTTAGAGGGCGGCCTAAAATGGTAAAACTAGTCTATTTTTTGGAAATGGAGGGAGTATGAAGGAGTTAGACTTCTTTTAATATTACTAGACTGGATAACACAGCTTAATTCTCAGTATTTCTCTTGCAGCTGTAATCCAACGTTCAAATGGCACTTCCTTCTCATTAACTTGGTTCATTTTGATTGTTGCCTCAAGCTTACTGAATAGTAGTTGTGTTCTATGCAGTTTTGGGAGGATGATTGCGTGTTTCCGGTATGTCCATTCTGTTTATCTTCCACTATCAATGCTTGAATCAACTATTGCAAGGAGGAGTGGATACATTCTTTATCTGGTTTCTGTGATTTAGAGTTTCTTAGCTGGATTTGAGGCAAGCTGCAACTATAGGTCAGTAGCAGGGCATATGTATTTTTCATTGAGGTTGAGGAAGTGCTGCAAAGAGTTAAGGATGATGCTGGCAATAAAACAGATGAATGTAGAAAACTGATTGCTGAACTGGAGTTGATGCTTCAGACAGAACATACATTGGCTGTGACATATGTCATATGATATGATTAGCCTGATGGTGAATTCATTTGTAGTAACTGCTAAAAATTGAATTTATTTCCTTCAAATTGCTTAGAAAAGCACGAGTGGGGGCTAATTCATTACCATTTACCAAAAAATGATCATTTTTTAAGGATTTGGACGTGAATAAAGGCAGTGAGTTCTTGTTTGTTTGAGATACAGAGATATGCACTAATCCTTAACATCTGTTACTCCATCTGTACTAATCTGAAATCTGGCTTCAGCCTCCGCGAGACACGGCGAGCTCACTACTTTGCATATACGCTCCTCTCCCCTTCCTTTCCTCAAAGCTAGTCTGTCACCACAAGTCACTTATTCACAAATTAAACATGTAAATGACAAAAACCCTTGAAAAAAAAGACTCAAAAACTCAACCTTGTTGTTGTAGCATGTGCCATGATGTTGCCACCAATGGGTTTGCTTTGAGGACCAGCAAAAACTGCTGTACCATCCACTTGTGCCACAACTTGGTTAGTTATAACAACAGCAATCCCAAACTGCAACAACAAAATTAAGAATTTACTAAGTATGCCTATACACGAGCTCAGTATCAGGGATATATATACAACCTCATCGGCTAGCTTCTGAAGGCTCCTCAAGAACTTTGCGAGATGCATTTGCCTTGCTGACAATTCCCCTCTTCCGGAGAAATCTGTCCTATAAAGAGCAGTAGCACTATCTACAATCATGAGGGCAAACCTGCATCATCAAAAACATTTATTTCAATATATTACACAAAAAAAGAGGGTTCTGACAAACACTTAACACATTCATTTTGAGGTTTATGGACACTGCTTGATGCCAAAGGCAGAACAATAAGATGGTGAAGTTAATGAGAGAGACTATTAAAGAATAGTGAGGTTAATGAGAGAGACTATTGAGATATGTCTACGGCTTAGAAACTGGAATTACAGTTGAGGGTAACTAAGGAATACTTGGAATTTGTATAAAAATGACTGTCTATGTCCAATATAGAAAAAATCACCAGGGGATCAGGCTTGTACGCAAGCACAGTAAGCAAATACCTCGTTTCTACCATCATTGATGCAGCTTCAAGCAGAAGCCTTGACTGATGGTCAGTGTTATAAGCTCGGGCATAGGCCACGTTCTCTAAAACATCAGCACCATTTAGCCCGAACCTACGTATTTGAGCACTTCAGGTGATTCAAAGCATGTATAAAATAAGAGATGGCAAAGCCTTGTTCTCCAAAAACCAATACTAACCTCTCAGCTATTTGAAGCAATCTCTGTGGTCTGAATGTCCCTTCAGCGTCAATGTACATAGCTTTCCCCTCACCGCCACCTTGATCTAATGGAAGCTGAAAACAGTTGCAGTCACAAATTAGTACGTTGTCAATCCAAAAAATGATAGAATGAGAAAGAAGGAATCCTATAATACACCGACAAAGGTACTTAACGAACTAGCTTCATTACTCTTATTCAAATATTTTGTTGACCATCACTTTTGACAAATTGTAATCAATATTCAGTTCACATGATCTTACTTGGCAAGTCACACAGAGCGTATGACATAGTTGAGTCTTTCCAGAGCGGAACTCCCCATATAATTCAGTTATAGACCCTGTTTCAAACCCGCCTGTGAAAAGAAACAACATGAGGATGTGCAGTTGCAGGATAATACATTTATTGTATGGTCACTGAAAGCTCACCTTCTAAAACTCGGTCCAATTCTTTAGATCCAGATGTTATTTGAATTATTTCAAGCCTTTGGGCGTGTAGTTGGGTGGCACTTGTGAAGCCCAACGGAACCAATTTCGAAGCTGTTAAAATATTAACCAAACAGTGTAAATTAAAGGTGCCGATTTAGAAAGAAATTGAGATGTGTTTACTTGACCCATCAAAGAAGTGCAAGAAAACGTGCCTGCCTCAATGATCTTATCAACTTTTGCATCACTAATTCCTTTTATTTGCAGAAGCTCTTTCCTTGGAGCGTATGCCACCGATTCTACAGTGCACAACCCCGCATCTTTAAGCTTTTTGATGTCGATAGCAGCTATTCCGGACGCCTAGAGAAAACAATAAAGCAACATAAAGATTCTTTGCAAGAAATGAGGAATGCTATCAATGTCCAGCCTTTGGGAGACATCACATACAAAGGAGGCCATCCTCTCTTTGAGCCTCTTAAATGTTTGATATTTTACAAGCATTTCACAAACAGATAAGCTACCAATTCAATACCAAAATCCAAGATAAAAATAATAATACTATGAAAATACAAGAGCCGGTCCTGGTAATTAGCATATGAACCGTCATTTTTTATGAAATCCCAGAAATCTCCCTTCTCCCAAATCCAATACAGGCAACAAAATTAACCCATTACCAAGAAATTGCAAGAACCCCTTTGTTGATTTCAGTAAAATCTACGAATGCCGAGTGCTCGAAACTCGATTAAAAAAAAGTCGGCGCCAAGGAAACGAACAGGGATAAATTCTAAACTCAATTAAAAGGTGGGAACTTCAAAATTATACTTGCATTTCAGTGAATTGAAGAAAACCCACGAAAGTCCCAAAAAAGGAAAGCGGAAAACAATTGGGGAAAAAATGGATGACCTGAAGCTGTTCAACATGGTAAGGGCCGTTCTGAATATCTTCGGATTCCTCTGGCTGTTCTAGCTCCAAAGCCCTCTTCCTTCCCTGCTGATCCATCATTGGCGTCCGCTTCCCAAAACGAGCGGGTGACAGAGTATTTGAAAAGGTTTGAGAAGGCGCGAAAAGAGGATGAAATTGGAATTGAAATGCGATGAAGAGGCTTCTCCCGTAAGCAGCCTACACTTTCTTGGGCCTTTGGATTTGGGCTTCACTAATGGGATTATGACAAATTGACAATTACAGTAAAACCTATAGTAACTAGGCTGTCAAAATAGATATCGGGTATTGGATACCCGATACTCAAACCCGAAAAAATCGGTTAATTGGATACCCGATAACCGAAAAATCAGGTTTCGGGTCGGGATCGGGTATTGGGTTGTTGGTAATACCCGAAAATCCGAAAAATATATATAATTTTAATAATGATTTGAGGCGTTCTATGAGAATGCTACTTATGCGCGCTGCTTGTTGATTCATACTATAAACAATATATTTTAGTCTACTTATTTTTGCATTACAGATCCCTACGGACATGCATCCAGTCTTGACGATATGCTTTTTTTTGTATCATTATCAGTTATGAACTGCTTAGAATATCTTGCAGCAGCTTATTTTCCTAATATTAGAAAAATAATAGGATAAAGAAAAACAGTTATAGAAACAACATAACTCAGGATTTTCTTGGAGTCGACCCAGTGGATTAGATGGAAAAAATGTTCACTTTGTTAAACTCTTGGTTTGAAGAAAGATTATACAGATTTTTCATGACTCTTCGCTATTCGAGGCATGCAAACCAAATTTGATAATGCAGATCGCAAAGTAGGACACCAGAGAAGGAAGCACATCTGGTTAGACCAGTCACTTAAGCCTTGTTTGGCCTGGCTTATAAATCTCTGTAGTAATTGACCAAAAATGAACTTTGAGGTGTAAATCTTTACAGCATGCTATTTTCTTTTGGATTTTTGTGCTGATTAGTTTCGTTTACCCTTACATGCATGTTCGATTCATATTTTGTGATGATAAATTAAATTGTGGAATTTCCCCTTGAATGTCTGCGTAGTGCAGATAATTGATGCTTTTAATGCATAATTGCAGGTTTTGCATGTTTGGTGGTGCCAGTAGTGGTTATAGTGTGTCTGGTGGACTACATGCATGGTGTTGGTTTATCAGTTGTCAATGCATTGTCCGAGGTATCAATTCTGAAGTTTTTGCTGCTCATGACGTCTCTTTAATATGTAACTATCACAATATTAACCACATCAATATCTATCCTTCAATCTGCTTGTGTCAATGCCCTTGAAGTGACAGTATCGAGTAATGGTAAGGACTGGATACCCGAATCGGGTATCCGGGTACCCGAAATCATTTTCGGATCGGGTATTGGGTACCCCGAAAATTTCGGGTCGGGTACCTGCGGGTACCCGATTTGACAGCCCTAAATTAGTAACACTAACATGCTAGCACTTAATTTGTCCTTTTCATTTCTTCAATGATCAAATCATCAAATATAGGCAGCTTTCAATCAAACTTTATCCAAGTTTATGCCTAGAGTTTGTTCACTGAAATAAAACCAGATTACATTTACATACACACACTACAACCATTTCGCCAAGTAACAAATCCTTCAAAGGCCAAATTAAGCATTCAGCTTTTACGTCCTAAATTCAATTCAAATCCAAGTAAATAATTAAGATAGGTTTTGGTGGACATGATGCAATCATCTCAAATTTGTGGTGAAATTTTTGTGAATCTATCATGGCTAATAAAATGCCACACATATATGGAAGTGGAATTTATGGATATTATTTGATAAAGCAAAAGAAATCACCATATCCAATAATGATGATGAATAGGATACGTAGTGTATACGTGTTATTTAGCTAGCACTTTATTTCCAAATAAATGGCATATTTGTGTTCATTGTTTTGCATATTGTGGTGAAGCAAACCATATCCCACATCGGAGAATGGATAAGAGTTACAAGTATATAAATGGGCTACCCTAACTCAATTAGTATGAGGTCTTTTGGGGAGTACCCCAAGAGCAAAACCGTGAGGGCTTTGCCCAAAGCGGACAATATCATACTAATGTGGAGTTCGGGTGTACTATATCCCACATCGGAGAATGGACAAGAGTTGCAAGCATATAAATGGGCTACCCCAACTCCATTAGTATGAGGCATAGTGGTATCAGAGCCATGGTTCAAGGGTTGGGCCTGTGTGACCTGGTGACCTGTAACATGGGGGCACATACATGTGGTCTTGGTCTGGTGGTCTTGGTTTGAGGGGAGGATTGTGGTGAAGCAAACTATATCCCACATCGGAGAATGGACAAAAGTTGCAAACATATAAATGGGCTACCCCAACTCCATTAGTATGGGGCCTTTTGGGGAGTACCCCAAGAGCAAAACAGTGAGGGCTTTACTCAAAGCGGATGAACAAGAGTTGCAAGCATATAAATGGGCTACCCCAACTCCATTAGTTTGAGGGGAGGATTGTGGTGAAGCAAACTACATCCCACATCGGAGAATGGACAAGAGTTGCAAGCATATAAATGGGCTACCCCAACTCCATTAGTTTGAGGGGAGGATTGTGGTGAAGCAAACTACATCCCACATCGGAGAATGGACAAGAGTTGCAAGCATATAAATGGGTTACCCCAACTCCATTAGTATGGGGCCTTTTGGGGAGTACCCCAAGAGCAAAACAGTGAGGGCTTTACCTAAAGCGGATGGACAAGAGTTGCAAGCATATAAATGGGCTACCCCAACTCCATTAGTATGAGGCCTTTTGGGGAGTACCCCAAGAGCAAAACAGTGAGGGCTTTACCCAAAGCGGATAATATCATACTAATGTGGAGTTCGGATGTGCACCACCGAGAACCCAACACATATAAAAAAATAGATATGAAAGTCTGAGTAAGAGAAAGAGCCGTAGCTCATAAATAGAGAGAGAAAATTTGTAGTCCTGAAGTACCTCCTTTTTTGTGTATATTTTGTATAAATTCTTTCTTAGAACTTTAATTTCACTTATCCTCAGTATTACATCCTTGAGTGTTTTTATATTTTGTGTTAAATATCCAATTAATCTGGTATCTAGAGCCATTTGATCCTATCTATGACGTCACGTTGAACATGGTTCAACCTCAAATTCCCAAATTAGAGAAACACAACTATAGGAATTGGGGTATTCAAATACAAGTCTTGTTGCAATCACAAGACATGTGGGATATTGTTCAAGATGGTTATGTTTAACCTGCCTCCTCAGAAGCTAAAGAAGGACTGGCGAACAACCAAAAGAAACAACATTAAAGACGCGAGGAAATGAGACAAGAAGGCGTTCAATATATATCAAGGTATTGATGAAACCACGTTCGAGAAAGTAAGCGCAGCCACTGCATCAAAACAAGCTTGGGAGATTTTGAAGAATGCTTTCACCGACGTTGATAAGGCAATATGAGTACGACTGCAAATCCTACGTGACTAGTTCGAACGTTTGACCATGTCTGAAATAAAAAGAATTTTAGACTATTTGACAAGAACATTGGTTATTGTGAAACAAATGAAAAGTAATGGGAGAATATTGAAGATTTTCGTGTTATTGGTAAAATTCTTCGTTCCTTGACGTCTAAATTTGAGCACGTCGTTGTTACTATTGAAGAATCCAAAGATCTCAATACCATGCCTATTGATCAGTTGCAGAGTAGCTTGCAAGTTCATGAGCAACATATGAAGAAAAAAGCTATTGCTTCTCTTGAGCATATCTTACAAGAGAAGATATCAAATACCATCCATAAATTTAATCTCCATACGACGTATTGTAGGTGTGGCATTTTCTTAGCCATGATAGATTCAAAAAAATTTTCCCACATATTGGAGATGATGCAGCTGCTTCATCCCCTCCAAAATCTATTCTAATTATGAATTATTTGAGTTTGATAAAATCAACATCCTCCCTTAAACTCAAATCTCCAATGTCTTCATTCCGAGCATGAACTTCAATCTTCTAAAAACGCCATGCTTCAATGGCTTCGTAAATATATCCGAACTAGCAAGTCACAAGATCAAGTTGCGGATATATTTACGAATCCATTGAAACACGACATCTTTAAAAGATTGAAGTTCATGCTCGAAAAGACGACTTTGGAGATTTGAGTTCAAGGGAGGATGTTGATTTTATTACACTCAAATACTTCAAAATTAATATAGGTTTTGGTGGACGTGATGAACCAGCTGCATCATCTAAAATTTGTGGTGAAAATTTTGTGAATCTATGGTGGCTAAGAAAATGCCAAACCAAGACTACATTATATGTAGGTGGAATTTATGGATATTATTTGATATCTTCTCTTGTAACATATGCTCAAGAGAAGCAGTAGCTTTATTCTTCTCATGAACTTGCAAGCTGCTCTGCAACTGATCAATAGACATGGTATTGGGATCTTTGGATTCTTCAATAGTCACAATGACGTGCTCAAATTTAGACGTCAAGGTTCGAAGAATTTTATCAATAACATAAAAATCTTCAATATTTTACCCTTGCTCATTTGATTCAAAATAACCAAAGTTCTTGTGAAACAGTTTGAAATACTTTTTGTTTCAGGGATGAAGGGCTATGCGGAGTTGTTTGTGTGAACAGGATGTTCTAGGGAAAGGTTGGCTTGTGCCACGCAACTATAGAGTGGGTTTAACTATTTAAGTTTAACTACTTGGCTGAAATTTAAAACTAGCTATACTTGACTTGGGAGATGAAAATGAACTCCAACTAACTGAACAACTAGACTACGGAGGTATGAAAAGAAAATAAAACATGAAAATGTTTTTAATCATTTTAATAAAACATGAAAGCAACTAATAAGCAATTAAAACTACGAGCTAAGCTAAAGACTTTCCTAAAATGGACATGCATGTCAAAAAGTAAAAGGAGGACCACTGCTCTATTTGGCTATGCACTGGCCATGCAGTCTGGAAAAACAAAGCATGTAAAGACAAAAATAATTAAACCCTAAGCAGCATTTCAGATTTAGTTGCTATTTTGTATTTCATCTTCCTCATCTATCTACACAAAAAAGAGCTTGAAAACACCATGGATGAACTTAAATGCAAGAAAACAGAGCATGATCGGAAAATGTACGGAAACACAAAATCAGCACTGGAAAACGCAGATCCGCGCTAACTGACCAATTGGAAAGCACGTAACCAGTATGGATCTAAACATCTAAGCTAACAATTGCGAAAAGCATCCAACAAGCCTAAAGAAGAGGCAACAACACGAGATCTAACTAAAACTTCCATAATGCAAGATTTTAAACAATATCCAATGGAGGAAACACGAAATTAAACTTCAAAAACTACGAGATTTAACCAAAGCATCAAATACAAGAGAGTTTCTAAAGCTAATATGTTCAAACACGACACTTGGGATCTGAAACTGAAATACACAAGAACTGAAAATAAACGATGGTGTCTTCAACAAGCTAACTAAGAACGACTGGAACAAGCTAGAATTAAGCTAAACTAAGGATAATCTGGAGCAAAACCAATCTAAACTAAGAGAGTGGTGGCGTTAAGCGCCTATGCGAGCTTTTTAACTAAACTAAGAAGATGGTAGCGTTAAGCGCTACTTCTTCTTCGGTAAGACCCTCTATTTATAGGGAGGCGTAGCTCACATCCCTAGGGTTACATCCTTCAATGATTTGACATTTATGCCCTTAAGAATTTCCAAAGCAGCCTCCTAACTCTGTGGTGTGGTCTACTGACTAGTTTGCACTTTTATGCTCAACTTCTTCTTAATTTTTCTTCTTTTCTAGTACAATTTGCCATGTCAGCGAGCCATTTGTTCTCCTTGATCAGTTGGCGGCTTTTTTTATGCATTTTTGCTCTAAGTTGCCATGTTTTCATCTACTTGTTCAAGTTGCACCCTCTAACTGATTTAGTAGCAATTCCTGCACATTTAACTCAGATTTCGCGCATTATGTCCCCTAATAAGTGTAAAATCACCCCGAAAAAATGTATGAAATGAGCCTCATTAGTGGACTAGGTCAGAGATCCATGGAAGAATGGACTTGGGCCAATCCACAGTACACGTGCTAATTAAATTAATTAACTCATAATTTAATATAGGTCAAATGAAATATTATTTTTTACCACTATAGATATTAATAATAACTTCCCGTTCAATTCCAAAACTTGCGAGTAATTCTGCTCCATTTTAATTTATAATTTTTCTCATGTCTAAGAGGACAATGTCCATTAAATTAACTCTTACCTGCTATCGATTATGTCTATAGAATCTAATTTAATATATTTTCCAAAGAATTTTCTAGTTTGGAATCTTATTTGTTATTTATGGAATAAGTTTCAACTAGCCAGTTTTATGGAATAATAAATTCTTTTCTCAAATAACTCTCGGAGATATTATCATGCCACACAGGCATATGATTCAATGTAATAACATATTTGACATATAATAGTCATTAATTAATAATATCCAAAATATCATGTGTACGCATTGGATTGAAGTGAACTTATCTTTTAATGTGATACATACTCAAAAATAAGTTTGGATTTGATGTAAGCAGTTGAAGTTGCCCTAAGGGTTCCGAATGTGCCCGGTAAACTAACGACTATGCATATATACAATGAGCCCTTTTTGCCTTGCAAAATGCTCGCCAAAAGCTGTTTTTTTAGTGAAAATGACAATATCATTAAGAAAAAGTATCGCATATTGTTTTGGATATTACTCTCAGTTATTTATATATGGTGTAGTAAATATTTGTGAAAAAGAATTCCCTAATTTTGAAATTAACAGTAGTAACTTTTTATGCTTGTGTTTTCATTATTAATTTGGATATTATTTAAATATTACATTTTTCCTTTTTTGTCCCTCAACTAGTAAATGTTCGATTTCATTTTTTCTTCATTCGTCTCACTTAATATGCCCACCTTTCTTTTTTAGTTTGTCTCATTCAAGATGTCCACTTTCAATATTTGGAAATAAATCTCTCTCTTTTCATTAAACTATTCAATCACCTTTTACACTCTATTTTATCACACAAAACTCCTTCACCTAAAACCTCGTGTAATTAAAGAATGTGGACATTTTGAATGAGACGGAGGGAGTGCTATTTTTAGTAAATGAACCATACATTCCACTAACTTATTTCACTCACATTTTATTATAAATCTACTCCCTCCTCCGTGAAAACTTGTCCACTTTATTTTTTCTATTTTTGGTAAATGAACCTCACTTTTCACTAATTTCTTACACTCACGTTCTATTATAAAACGAATATATAAATGTGGGACCCTGAATACACTAATTTTTTCAACTCACTATTCTTTACATTACTTAAAACCTGCATCGAGTCAAACTTGGACAATATTTCATGGACGGATAGAGTGTAATAAATGTAGGACTCACGTCTCTCTAACTTTTTTCTATCCAATTTCCTTCATATAGTTAAACATTCTTATAATCCAAATGAGTAGGGATGTAAATGTAGCCCGCAACCCGTGGGCTAGATCGAATAGCCCTCCAAATTCGGTCTAAGTGTGAGAAGTTTGTATTTTTTTTTGCTTATTGGTTGTTTGTTTTGTCTTGGTTTGTACTGTTTTCCTTCCCTGTTTCCCCCCTTCACTAGGATAGCTTGGGGACAAGCCGGAGTGAAGTGGGAGGGGGAGGGAGTAAGTGCAGTTTCTTTTGTTTTTTTGTCTAGGTTTTTGTGTTTGTGTATAGCATGGGCTAGTGATATCATAAGGAAAGATCCCCTTAGTGAGAGCGGTTGAAGATAGGATGCATGTAAACTTTGATGCCTTTTTCCTTAATAAGCTGAATGCGGCCTGAATGAAGTAAGGACGATAGAAGATGCCTTAGATAACCCAGTTGTGCAGCCCTACTATAAGAGCGAGTTATAAGCCTAAACACTTTGAGCTGACTTGTAAAAAAATGGGCAGCCACTTGATGCTTAGGGAGTAGAGTATAAAGGGAAGAATGGGTTTTGGAGGTATAAGCTGGACGAAGTCCAGAAATGGAGGTATAAGCTGGACGAAGTCCAGGGGAGGAGTAAATTGAAAAGATTTGGAGGTATAAGCTGGACGAAGTCCAGGGGGAGGAGTAAATTGAAAGAATTTGGAGGTATAAGCTGGACGAAGTCCAGAAAAGAAAAAAAGAAAAAAAGAAAAAAATATATAGAAAAAATCTGTTATGGAGAAAGGGAAAAATTCCTTAAAGGCAGGAAGCAATAGTAACCTGACCCAGGAAATTAATAGAGAAAATGAGTAGTAAGAGGAGAAACTCTCATAACCCGACGCATCAGTGGTGTAACTTTGATTTTAGAGCGCTTCGATCCTAACATCCCTAGTAAGGAATGAGTGATTGAGCGAACCTAACAGCTGGGAAATCGATAGGCTATCTTGACGAAGTGAAAGACCGTTTAGGTAGAAGAGGGAAAGGGGAGGATTTGAAGATTGTAGATGATCAGATAGAACTTAAGCTTGTGGGGACGATCGTCTAAAAGTTGAAACTGGTTCATGCTTATGTGTTTTGTTTTCCTTTGTGTTTGTTCCCTTTTTGTGTGTCTGTAGTATGTCTAGATCTAGGAGTCTGTACTTTGTTCGTGTCTTGTTTGTAGAGTCGTTCATAGGAACCGTGCATTGAAATTCGTCTTATTCTTTTTCTTGTCTTTCATGCTTGAGGACAAGCATGGTTTAAGTGTGAGCAGTTTGATAAGGCTAATTTCATGCATAGGTCTAGGGGATAAATTCATGAAATTACGGGGTCTAACACACGTCTTAAGCCAGGTATGTAGAAGAATTTTGCCAGGTCCAAGAAAGAGAGAGGACAATCACATGGTCCGAGGAAACTGACGAAAAAGTGAGCATTGTGGAGGAAATTGCAAGACGGAGGAAATCTCAGAGCTGAAGGGTAGAATGGAGATTTCTAGGAAGGCTTCTAGAACATTATGTCCGCGCCTATATAAGGAAGGAAGCATGCATTCTAGAGGGACCTTCTCGGTGGAGGCCTCGTTACGGATTGTAGCTAGGAGCTCACTTTTCTCTTACACACTTGAGTTCTTTTTGGGAAATTCGGGGGTTCCCGTCTGGGTTCACTTCCTGTTTACAGTAGTTTTATTTGGGTGTACCACCGTCCTGTCGAGGACGAAGAAACAATTTCCAATTTATTTCTCGTTATTTTGTGGATTTCACCGAGCTTCGCTGTTCGAAGCTCGGCACTCTGTTTACCCTTTATTCTGTGGGTTATGCAAGTTATTTTCCATAATGTTGATGGTGTTTGTTTCTGCTTCAGTTACTGTGTTTTTTTGGAGTTCGTGCTAGTACTTGTTTTGGATGCTTTTCGCATTTGCTCACTGAATCTGAGTAGAATTGTTTGAATTGGTTGTTGATCGGAGTAGATCTTTAGAATCGGAAGTTATGGGGATGATTCTGGTCGTTGTAGGACTCGGATCGCTTGGATCCGGAGTGGATTAAGCATCCGATGAGAGATCTGAACAGAGTTGGTTTAATTTGATGCCTAGCCTTCGTGTTTTTATATCGCTCCGTCTAGTTTATGTAGATCTGTGTTATTTCCGGTTTGTTGTATGTGCTCTGTTTCCTTCATCTTCGTGTCTGATTCAGCTAGAGAAATGCATGTCATTGTTAGCTAAATTCCCAGTTCGTTATTAGCAGCTTTTCTGCCGTACCTGCTATTTCTGGAATGATGGTCCCCACTGTTATTCGTTTTCTGTCTAGCTAAATTAGGTAGTCGTTTACACGGTCTAGGAAGTGAATTTAATATCTAGCAGTCATGAGGACGTTTGATCTCAGCATGTTTACAGTTTTCTAGGTCTAGTGTTACATTTCTTGCCTAGGTCTAGTTGTAGTTATATCTCAACCCAGTTTGCGTGGCAGCAGCCGCCTTTGTCAAGAGTCTCTAAATGCTTTCTTACGTGTCCGTCTTCGTGGGATCGACCCCTACTTCTCTATACTAATCCATAGTATTCGGGTTGAGGGATCTTTGAAGGGGAGTTTTGTGTGTACAACGACAGAGCATTCCGTGTTCCATTGAGTTCCTAGACCAAGTGATCTAGTGGGTTCATAGGACTTGGTATCTCGACCTAGCACAGCACATCACCCTCTCTCCCTTCAATAATACATCACACATGAAAAGATTAAGGCATAATTCTCACTCGGGTAATAGCATGAATCAAGACAAACAAGAAATTCGTTACTTATGCACCTATCACTCGGGTGGTCATTTTCGACCCCTTTCTGACTCTCCGAAGCTGAATTTGAGACACACGGCCAGGTGAATTTACAGGGTAATAATTCACCCAGCCGCGTGAGATTTCTAGACAATGTTCATAAAACTGCTATAACTTCTTCTACGGGACTCCGCTTGAGGCGTTAAAGATACCCATGTGAAGCACTTCTACGGGACTCCGCTTGGGGGCTGATTGGACTTTAAAATCTCCAGTAAAACTTTCTCAAACCAAGGCTGTTGCACATCGACATATTTTGTACCTTTTTTTACACATTCTTAACAAAATGATCAACATACCAACATAATAGAAAAGTAGATATAAACACGCCTAATAATAGATGAAATATGATCAAATTCATACAAAACCACCCTCTAAAACCATGTAAAATCCAAGTATGTCAGCTCACAACAACACCTTCAGAACAACATGCAAACGAATAACGACGTGGTGCATAAGCTACAGGACGCCCAACAGGAACAAAAGGCGGCCATGGATATGTTTGCAAAACAACTTTCTTAGATAGCTACTTCCTTAAGTGAGATGCGTGGGAACGAAGGAAGAATCCCAGCTACATTCAAGCCACCGAATAGGACAAACATCAACCAAATCACCTTGAGATTAGGACGAGAGTACAAGGGACCGACAATGAAGATTAATGAAGGAGTACCTACTGTGGTAAGCGAGGAATGAGATAACCCGGTCTAGCAGAATGAAGATACTGAAACAGGGGAAGCGGAAACATGGGATGGCATCTAGATCGATGACTTGAGGAAGCCACTACCCCAGATGGCTGAACCGTTCCCCCTAAGTCCATGAACTAAAGTGGAGAGTGAAAAAATAAGGATGTAAATTGAAGAGTATTCCAAGGGAAATTCCAGCAACACGGTCAAGCAAGTTAAACCATTCCCTTATAGAGAGGGGAGGTCACGAAGAAGAAAAAAGATCCCGTGGATTTCATGGAATTTCTTGGCAAACTGGAGATCAACCCACCATTCCTACAAGCTCTGAAATTACCTCTTTTCAACAAGTTCATCAAGCAATTTTTGCTAGGAAGACCAAATCCGATTGGAAGATAGTGATCGGAGAGAGTGTTTTAGCGGTAATCCAAAAGAGGAGGATGCCATCAAAGCGGACCGACCCATGCATGTTTACCTTGCCTATTTCAATTGGAGATGTGAAAGTCGAGCATGCATGTGTGATCTAGGTACGTTTATCAATGTGTTGCCGCTTTCAATTTACCTTGTTCTGGCCGCCGTTCTCAAACCAGCAACACTCATCCATCTTCTCCATCTCTCTCGACCAATTCCTTCCATCTCTTTTGTGCCCATCACCCGTAGCAAAATGTCTAGGCAAGGAAGTCTAGAATTTTGTTCATCTGTTGAATTTCCTTTGTATTTAAAGTTGGTTCCATCGCTAAAGCAAATGAAAAGATACTTTTCTTTAATTTGTTGCGTTAATTAATTGATTTTCAGAGAAAAACTCTAAAGTTATTTTTTCCATGATATATTTAAAAAAAAATAAACTCCTATAAAAAGGAGGAAATTATTACAAATAAACTCCTATAGAAAGGAGGAAATTAGGACATATTGAATGCTTGAGGATCTAGGATATGAATTTCGTGGGATCGAATATAACAAAGTATTAATAATATATATAATATTATATTTTAAAAACTATTAAAATAATAAAATTTAACTAGTTCTATTTTTTAAAGTACATTTCTAAGAGTTTTCATATCTAAAAATTACTCCTATAAAATTGTTGAAGTAAAATCATGGTTTCAATAATTTAAATATTTATTTATAAATTTATATTTAAATAATAATTTCTTTGTTATTTATCAATAATATGAATAAAATAGAATTTAAGTAAAATTATGTGTTTTAAAATATTTTTTATAAATTTATATTTAGATATTTTTAAATAATATTTTCTTGGTTATTGTCAATAATTTGAATGAAATAGAATTACAATGGATTGGCCAATAAAAAAAATGAAAATTACGTATAGAATTAGAAGGGGAATGACCATTAAATAACAATAACAATCAAACTAATTTACTTATTCAATTAAATCAGTCATTAACTTTTTAAGTGAGCCCTCGATTTGAAAAAAAGGAGGAAACGGTTGTCTTCCTCGACTCATTTAGTGTGCCCTCGATTTGAAAAAAAGGAAGAACTCTGAATTTTTCTGCCTCCGGACTTCCCCATATTCCTCCTCTAGTCTTCACAACAAGTTTTCTTATTCCCCTCTTGTTTATCTTCAAATACTGAAGGATTCGGAGGAGGTGGACCTTCCGTGGGGTCGGAGGTCAAAGGTCGATTATTCAAGTTTTCCGGCAATGCTCGGTGGCTGGCGGTGGGGTCGGCCGACCCCACCTGGGTCCGTCAGTGATTATAGTCCGAGTAGAATGGAGAGTCAAGCCGCACCGAGAAGCCTCTCGCTAAACCTCCGCCGCCGTTCCTCTCAACAGCCACCGCGTCTTCAGGTAATCAGTTTGTATTTTCTTTTTTTTTCTTTGTATAGTTTAGATCAATTTGTTCATCATTTTGGGGTTTGTGTTTTAAATGGATTGATTACGTTTTTGCTTAGATTACATGGTTGAGGTCAGTGTGGCTGAGGGCTGCTGAATCCACAGTAGCATCACCTAATTTAGTATTGTTACATTGTGCATTTCGAGTTGATTTTGAGAAGAAGAAAGGTTGAGTTTGACCAATGAACACAACAAGATCCCCTCTTCTACTTGAAATTACTAAAATAAGGGGAGCATCTTTATCTAGATGAGTAGGGCTGTACCTAGTAGTGTTGCCTTGAGCATTTTCTCTGTGTTGGATAAAGTCCGTCCAATTTTGAGAAGTAAATGATTTTGTGCACTAATTTGTTAATCCTTGTTCGAATGAGTGTGGCTACTGGCTAAATTTTCCTAGTTTCTTTCTCAGCTCTCAGAGTGTGATCTGTTCGATTAGAAAATTGTTAGAAAATGGTATGTGCTTCTCCTTGGTGAAATCTGATTTTTTCCACCATCTTTCTACATAGATAGATGTTTTAGGCCAATCTGATCAAATTCTGGAATGCTTAATTGCATAGCTAGTGAAATAACTACACCAGCCGGTGAATATGGATTACAAGACCTATTAATACACCAGTCGGTGAAAAGGTTGGGAAAATGAATTTATGCTGCTTCTAAACAAGACCAAGTGCATTTCTTATATTTCCGTCTTTTACTCTCTCTCTTTGATCTGTTTCTGGAAGAAAAGTTAATTAAGGCTTTCTTGTGACTTTTGTTTCACTGGTAGGTTTCATGATTTAGTTTAAATAAATTTGGAAGCCTTTATCAAGATTAAAGAAATACATAGGCCTTGCATGTTTCCGTGTCATGTAATCATTGATTTATATCATGTCTGAAAAACATACGCACTTTTAACCAACTGGATGATGAAGTTCCTTCCAGTGTATACTAAGTAGGTCCTAAATGGTAAGGCCACATGATTTACAGTGTGGAGAGTTACAATGGTCTCTTGATATTTTCTCTGTGCTAAATGTGGATTTTGTTGATGTTTTTCGGTTGAGTGGGATTTACTTATTAGAGCAATAATACTAGCAAATAACTGATAAAAATTTGTTCAAAGTGTTGTGTTAATTTAGTCCATTGTGTATGGGTTTGGAATTCATATTGTTTGGATTTTGTCCTTGTTGCATTGTAACTTTGTTTACATGCAGTCCAAACGATTGATGGGGAAATAGATAAACAAATTTCTGTTTGGAGAAAGCACAGAGCAGTGTTGTGCCACTTTTTCTTATGCTAGCCTTTATGCGCAAGGTCAAATGAGCTCTTTGTGCTAAGCCAGGCCACTTATCACATTCACAACGAGTTTATGAGGTGATTCTTTGAAAAATTCTAGGACATCTAGTTGATTCACGTGGCCAGATATATAGTCTCTAGTTCATCTTTGTGATCTTTATTTGTATCTCATTTAATTTTGTCATTTTATTTGCAATATTTTCTGTTTTCTAGGCCAGAATCGGTCCACCCACCCGGAGCTCAAATGCATTTCTACTTCTCCCCCCCGCTTAGTCAGGAGGTGGATTTTCCATGATATTTGCATCTCTACTTCTGACCAAATAAGTGGTAGCATGTGGTAGCATTTACTCATCTGGCCTTGTTAGCATTGGAATTGGTGCTATGCCCCAGACACTGGAAATTGGCTCTGACGATATAGAACCTGTTGGATCCCAGATTCCCATACAAGGTTTGTTTAGTTTATGGTTTCTTTTGATTTTCATATCAATTATTAATTATTAGTTGTTGTTTTCCTATGAGTAAACCCTGCGAGCAACAAAAACAAAAAAGTAATCAAATTAGTAAAATTATGGTAATCGTTTTCAGTTCCTTCATCTCACATTTCAATTGGTGATGGTCCACAAACTCCGAAAACGACATCATTCCTTCAGTCTCTCATGCTTTACCCAGCTACTGATGGAACCTTCCAGTTACGCAAAAGTGAGTACATTCTGTTACATATCAGCCGTTATTTGCTTGTGCACATTTTTACCTGTGCATTTTATTCACGTAGGAACCTGGAAATGCTGCACATCCTACTAATGCAGCTCAGTCTTCCGAGCAACCTGGGACAAAAGCCACTTATAACCTTTGGTGATGCATTAGATATGTACCATACCATCTCAGAGAAGGTATATATACTACGTGCCATAACTCTTTAAATGTCAGTTTCTTAAATCTAGTGCCCAAAAAATTGCCTCGCTTATGGTTGGACGGAGGGAGTACAAAATTACAAACTATAGTTATAGGTTTATTTTACTATTATCTAAGTTGGTATCCTCCAATATGTTGATGTCAACTTATTATGTGGTATTTTTTTTTCTAAAATGACATGGTGGAATGAGCCTAAAACTTTTAGAATGCTCACTTTTCCAACTCTTGATATGATCATGCGTTTTACCTAGACTTAAATTGAATAATCCACATCAATATGGTATGAATGTTAGATAATGAGCTAATTACTTGTCTAAAGCTGCATTAGTTTGCATCATGGGCATTAGATTCCTATGTAGGTGAATTACTACTTATATAACTGGTTGCAAAGAACTGAGCTTAAGCAGATTGTTCTTGCTTTGCTCAAAGTACGCACTAATTCTCCAATGATGCATTGTATAATTTCATATGCCGGCCTTGGTTTAGATGTGGGAATGATGTCAATCCTACATTGTATGTAAAATTAATGTTCAAAATGTATTTATTATTTTGTTAAGATTTATATGTTTTTCCATGTTATTAGAATGAGTTGTTTGGATGATAAAACCTCATTTTCATATATTTCTACATATGTGTGCCTGCATTAGATAATGAAGCACTAGTATGAATAGCAGCTTCTGAAAAGGTTACAAATTCTGTTGGATTCTTTATCTAGAACTTGCTGTCCAACATATTAGGTTGTATTTAAGTTGATACTTTTGAATATGCACTTACTTGTTACTTATGTTGTACTTCATTTCTTTATTTTTATTTATCAGCTGATTTATATAATTGAATTTGTTTGTTTTGTATTTGTTGTGTAGGAGTTGAGGAGGAGCTAACTTCTAAAGGGGTTATTAGTGTAGACTTCATTTTTCTCATGGGTTGATCTGCAAACTTAGTTGTTGCTTACTAACTTCTGGAGTCCTAGGTTTCCCATGCTTCAAATAAGTGATAACAATGTTCTTTGTTGTCCGATTTCTTGAGCTAAGGAGAGAGAACAATTCCGGTTTTGAAAAATTAATTGAAAAAGTCATAGGGCCGATCGACTGAATGAGAGCTTTATGAGTTGCAATCTTGTTGATATTGGTGCATAAAAATGATTTAGGCAATAGGAATAAAAGCCTCATATCCAAATTATCACATGCCTGACCCTGCATAAACCCCTAGTGAGCCAGTTTGAGCCCAAAAGCCTAATTTCTTTGTTGAAAATTTTGAAGTCACTATATCAGCTTACCTATTATATCCATTTGTTTGCCTATATTTTCTTCCCTAGTCACCAAAATTAAAGTACTAGCACATCCTTGGGAGGGTATTATGGTGGCAACATAAAGATGGAAGTTTTGGACCATTCATTAGGTGGTATTCATTTGTACTGAGATACAAAGTGAGTGAAAAGCTGTCACTTTAAACGAAAATAGAATAAAAAGGCAGCCTTTCATGTGTAAAAAAAGCCAAGGCTATGAAAAAAAAGAAAAAAGGCAGCCTTTCATGAGTAAAAAAAAGCCAAGGCTAGAAAAAAAATATTTAAAAAGGCAGCCTTTCATGTGTAAAAAAAGGCCAAGGCTAGAAAAAAAATAAATAAAAAGGCAGCCTTTCTTGAGTAAAAAAAGCCAAGGCTAGAAAAAAAAATAAATAAAAGGCAGCCTTCTTGAGTAAAAAAAAGCCAAGGCTAGAAAAAAAATATCGAGCGAAAAATAGAAATGATAAAAGAAAGCTCAAAAGAATAAGTTGACTTGGTTAGATGGTCACTTGGTTAGATGGTCGAAAAATCTCATGTTTGGGTGTTGAGCTGTGAGAAATTTGTACGCATTGACTGAGATGTGAAAGATGTTGTGATGGATGTGCTAGTATTTTAAGAATGGTGGTAAGCTACTTAACCATATATTATCCCACCTTTACCAAAAGCCCCGTTACATCCCAATGAATAAGACCTTTTCATTTATGCATCATATTGACTTGTGAGCGATGAATTTTGCTTGAATTTGGGAGAAAGATCTTATGTGCTTAAAATAAAGAATAGCCGGAAGAACTTCCCTTTAGGAATTAGTAACGATGGTTTGAGACTCCCAAGACACAACTCGAACTTATATTCAAGCATGGGATGCCTAGGTCTTAAGGAATTAGTTCGTGTACAATTCTTGTTCGAAAGTTTTACCCGCGAGTGAATTCACGGTCGACCTAATTTCCCTACTGATTCGTTAGCGTGACTTGAAGGAGAGGATTATCTAATATCTTCTGACTGTGCTTTATTGTCTAACTTGCTCGAGGGCTAGCAAGACTTAAGTTATGGGGGTGTTTGATGTGAGTGGGTAATTGTCTAACTTGTTCCTCGGAGTATACAATGGAATGGAGGGTAGCGTATTACTGCTCCAAGTTGGTCTTGCTGTCTCCAAAATCTGAAGATCACGATACCAGGATGTGTGGTTAGTCATTCTCTTCGTTGTACATACATTTAGATATAATTTTTTGTTTAGTTGTAGGAAGTGGAATGCATACAACAATTTATTATTTTATTTCCTTGGATTCTTTCTACATGTTCTACTATACCTGTAACCCTTTTCTTGTCTGTATGTAGGAAAGAATTTCTATTTGAGTCAGATTAAAGAGATGTGTGCCAATCCTATTTGAGGCGACTGAGATAATTTCTAGAGCACTCATTTCAGCTGGTAACTAATGATAATATCCTTTGCATCAATGTCTTGATTTACGTAATAACTATTAAAACAAAAGAAGTGAGGCGATAGAGGCTTGTTTGCATCAACGAAATTAATTGGTTTTAATTAGAAATAACATGTGACCTTGCAGGAATCACAAACAGAGTTGACACCGATGAATGGAATCCATCCACTGATACACATCTTCCTCGATTGATAACCTCTCTGGAAATGTTGTGATACACCCAAAATTTTAACTATTATTCCAGCAGTTGTGTTTGTCTACGACAGTTTGATCAACTAGCACGGGACCAAGTTTTCTATAGATTGCAAACTTGAGTTTGCTCGTACTGCTTGCTCATCTAAATTCTGCTGCTGGGCTGCGCTGCAAGCAAAACTCGTTCCTTTGTTGAGAGCTCTACTTTACTGTTGATCAGTTCCAGAGATGTCCACTGTTCTTCAATAACCATGTTCGAGCCTTGTTTCCATTCAATATACATCCAACACATGTTATCCCAGCTAGCCATATTCTTGCCAAGTCTCTCTTCTCAGCCCTCTTACAATCACTGCTCTTGAGGTAGCACTACAACTCTATCGTTTTGTAATCACAGTTTTCTTAGTGTGAAAAGCAATGGCTCGTTGAAGACGATAATCCCTAATTTGAATAATTTTTATGCTTAGGGCAAATAAAATCAAACTCAGGGGAGAAAGCTTTGGTTCTGCTTTCGGATAGAAGTGTTAGTTCATCCGATTTTCCTCCTCTTCACATCTTTTGTTGCATTCTACAAGAACTTTGCACTTACTGTAAATTATCATTACAGGTAGTGACAGTTTCCACAGAAGACCTTCTACCAACTAATCCTCGGATACTTGACTAAGTTGATGATCTTCCACAACTAAGTTATTTGAGCGTTTAGTTCTTCACAATCTTCAATATAGATATTTACAAGATAATTTAAATGTAATTCTCTATTTTTTAGATCCTTTTCATTTTGTTTGTTTTTACTGATTGCCTCTAATCTTAAATCATTTTCTTGTATTTGCTTTGGATAGAGAATGGCAGGCTCTGGATTTTTGTCCGTCAATCCATATAAAAATGTCTAGGTATATGGGGATGATAAAGAAAGAAGCTTTTGGACACTCCTCATGCTTATGCTGTAGCTGATGCGGCATACAATGCAAGGATAGCAGGTGCTATATAATACATTAATTACCCGGAGAAATGATTGCCTTGTTAGCATATTGGTTTAGCAAGTTGCTAATTTTCACTTTTCGTTTTGCTATTTTTGATATTTGCAGATGAAGTAAGCCTGGCTATAATTATCAGGTTAGCTGCAGTTTTTGTTATGATATTCTTCCTTACAGCATGCTGTAGTTTTCTTTGTAATAAATAGTGTTTGCGTGATTAACTTTATTTACCACTATTTGTTTGGTACCTGGTTTGAAGTTTAAGCTGAAAAGGTTAAGAGAGTGGACGGAAGGGGCACAAAATGAGGAAATTGACTGATAAGAAAGGAGGGAGGTGCAAAAAAAGAAAAAAAGAAAGAAAAAAAGAAAAAAAAGAAAGGAGGTGCAAAAAAGAAAAAGAAAAAAAAGTAAGATGGAGATGCATGCAAAAATAGAAGATAAAGCGTTGTTGGTGGAGATGGAATCAAGAACTGTTACAAGGGAGAAAAGGAGTTGATATAGGAGAGGAATGAGGCTGACATAGGGGGGAACAAGATGAGGAAGTTGCCTGATAAGAAAGAAGGAGATGCTAAAAATAAGAAAGAAAGAAAGAAGGAGATGCACGCAAAGAAAGAAGATAAAGATCTGTTGGAGAGATGAAATCAACAACCTCATGAACTATTACAAGGGAGAAAAGGAGTTGAAGTAGGAGAGGAATAGGCTGACACAGTTCTGAACATGCAAGGGAAGAAGAGAAAACTGCCCAGTCTAGGACATGCTCCAGATCCCATGACGTGCAGAAGCTGACCAACACAAGGTGACCCCCTTTCTTTTCTTTTATTCTTCTTTTTATTGGTTGGTCAGTGTTTTTAGTCTTCTTCCACACTAAGCCCAACTTGCAAGTACGTCCTTAGTGGGAGGAGGTGTTCATTATTGTCTTGCTTTTGTTTGTATTTTTGTGTACATGTTTTAGTAGCAAGTCGGACCTAGTGTACCTTCAAAGATGATTAATTCGTGCTTTTGTTTGATGAGTTCAGTTTTTAACAGCTGAGTGATTTAAGAATGATGGAATATTGAGTTTAAGTTGGATGAAAGCTACATTACGTGAAATTTGAGCCTTGATGTAAAACACTCTCTACTTTATTCTGAATGACTTTATTTTGCATGTATTCTTCATGAGGTATGGTCAATATGCAATAGGCATCGAGGGCAACTAGGATAACCATGTTTGAGCCTTGTTTCCATTCAATGTACATCCAACACATGTTATCCCAGCTAGCCATATTCTTGCCAAGTCTCTTTTCTCAGCCCTCTTACAATCATTGCTCTTGAGGTAGCACTACAACTCCATCGTTTTGTAATCATAGTTTTCTTAGTGTGAAAAGCAATGGCTCGTTGAACACTATAATCCCTAATTTGAATAATTTTTATGTTTAGGGCAAATAAAATCAAACTCAGGGGAGAAAGCTTTGGTTCTAGTTTCGGATAGAAGTGTTAGTTCATCTGATTTTCCACCTCTTCACATCTTTTGTTGCATTCTACAAGAACTTTGCACTTACTGCATTATCATTACAGGTAGTGACAGTTCCACACAAGACCTTCTACCAACCAATCCTCGGATACTTTACTAAGTTGATGATCTTCCACAACTAAGTTATTTGAGCGAGCCTTTAGTTCTTCACAATCTTCAGTATAGATATTTACAAGATAATTTAAATGTAATTCTCTATTCGAGAACCTTTTCATTTTGTTTGTTTATACTGATTGCCTCTAATCTTAAACAATTTTCTTGTCTTTGCTTTGCATAGAGAATGGCAGGCCCTATATTATTGTCAGTCAATCCATTTAAAATATCCAGCTATATGGGGATGATATAGCAAGTAGCTTGCTGATGCAACATGCAATGCAACGATAGCAGGTACTATATAATACCTTAAATACCTGGAGAAATGCTTGTCTTTTTAACATATTGGTTCGGCAACTTCCTAATTTTCTCATTCCATTTTGCTAACTTTTGATATTTACAGATGAAGTAAGCCAAGCTATAATTATCAGGTTAGCTGCAGTTTTTGTAATTATATTCTTCCTTTCTCTTTGATGTAGCTTTGTTTATAATAAATAGTGTTTGTGTGATTAGATTTATTTGCTACCACTTGGTTTGGTACTCTGTTTAAGTTAAAGGTGAAATGGAAAGAGAGTGAATGGAGGGACAAAATGAGGATGTTGGCTGATAGAAAAGAAAGAGATGCAAGCAAAGAAAGATGAAAAAGAGCTGTTGGAGAAGATGAAATCAGTAACCTCAAAAACCGTTACAGAGGATAAAAGGGTTGAAATAGGAGAGGAATGAGGCTGACACAGTTTTGGAGATGCAAGGGAAGAAGAGAAATCAAGACAGGCAAATGAGAATGCATACTTGACAAGGGAAAACTAGTGCCTGCATTGTGGAGTACCACTAGCTGACATCACAGGATCACTCATCTACTTATGAGGGCTTGCGATAGAGAATGCAGCTTGATTTTTTCTCTCTAATAAAGGCGATGAAGATGGGATTTTCAACAGAGTTAACAACACCCCTGACAGATATTTTGGGATTCTCTAAATCCTGGATGAGTGCTTTGATGAAGAACAGAAGTAGGCTTAGTTTGCCCTTAATTTGTTTGGTATGATTGCTTTCATTTCATTATTTATTTTGAATTTTGAGCTCAAATGCTAAATGCTTATTGCCCTTTTAAAATAACCACGGGGTGTGGAAAGGTGTTCAGAATTTGTTGTAAGACGACTAAGATGTATGTTACCCTAAGTTATTGACCTTGCTTCCTCACATGCTAAAATGAGTAAATGGGTATGTTATTTGTTATCATGGTAGGTGATTACTAAAATAATAGGGAGATGCAGGCTTGTGTATGAAAAGATATACTCCCTCCATCCCACTCTAAGTGACACTTTTCTTTTGTGGGATGTTCCCACTCAACTAATACAATTCTAAAAATAGAAACATCACTCTCTACATTTTCCCTCTCTTTCACTTTACTCAAAAAACAACACTACATGAAATCCCATGCCGAATACGAAATGCTCCACTCAGAGTGGGACGGAGGGAGTAATACAATGTCTTTCTGGACCGGTGGGCTAAATAGAAGACCAAATCAAGCATAGTTTCTATAGAATGTTCTAATTTTTTTAGTATATTTCTTATCTGTGCACAATTTATTAATTCCTGCATATTTTTGTCTCCTTAGGGAACCTTAGATTCTATCAGAATTTGTAAAGAAGACTAGAAACATGCCTTCGAGAAGCTTGCTGCCGTTTTGTGACTGGGAACATATCATTTCTTGTAACTGATAATCAAAAGCACATCAAGGTTGTCTCTGATGAAGGTATCTGCATGTTCTAATCCATTTTCCCACCTCTTTTATTAGTCATCGTCTTTTCAAAACTTCGGGTTTTGTTATACTTGGAGGGTCCCCAAAGAGTATGAACTTTGGGTTCGGCACTGGTTTTAATGCATTATTGGTAAAGTAAGAGGGAGATAGATAGAGAATTTTTTTTAAGCACCTCATTAGAGAGATGAAAGTTTCCAAAATTGAAAGTTCATACTCTTTGGAGACGGGCGAAAAAGGAAATAGTGCATACTCTTTAGGGACGGAGGAAGTATATTTTTTTAGGAAATAAGTAGTTATACTGAAAGGAAGTTCCCATTGGGGATCTACTATGGGAAACTCATAATTGTACTAGAGGATTTGCTTGCATTTTTATTTCCTCTTAAAGTAAAGTGGCAGAACAGAATAGGGCAGAGCAGTTGTGACAGCATCAACATATCAAATTAGGCCAGACAAGCTTTAAAGTATAGAGACATATAGGAGAAGAGAATAAGTTGTATATCCAAAGTAAGAGATATTTCCATATGTGTAGGTAGTAGAAAGCTAGGGTTGCACCTAGATACAAAAGATATTCTACAACATCAAGATTAGTTTTATGCATATCAATTGATTTAACAATATAAATTAATTTCCCTATCCACAGCTATTACAAATGCTACTGGCTTGATTGGCTCTAGTGAGAAAGACCTGATTCTGACAAGATCAGCCCGGAGGTCACCGAATGTCTGACACATGAACAGGTTCATGATTTCAAAGATCAATAATTACTTACATAATGCATATTTTACAACTTGGTTTTGATTGCTAAACCATCACACTTTTAAAAGGTTGATTTTCCCTCCTCATATTTAGGCAATCGACACAAGAGATGCATTGGCAATGTTTATTTATGTGAGCATGTTCGACTGGCTTGTGGAGAAGATAAACTTGTCACTTTCCTAGGGGAAAGGTGATATGGGGTGTTCAGTAAGGATCCTTGATATGGATTTGAGTAACCTTAAGGATACAATGATTGATATTTCCACAATGTATACTATGGTGTGTTTTGTCCACTTTAAATAATCTTAGTTGGATGGTTGCTTTTTTTGCACCTAAAGAATGCTTTTTAGTATGAACTGTTTGCATCAATTATGCTGACGAGCGGCTCCAGCATCATTTCGATCAACATCTCGTCAAACACGAGCAAGAAGGTAAGCATCACCAAAGTTATTATAGTTTATTTCCTTCTGTCTTTCCTTCACAAAATAGAGCGTGCAAGGATTACAATTTGTGAATTCATAAGTAAATCTTTCTGCCTTAATTATCTGAATCATTAATGCAATTAATCAACTTAATGTTAATTGTTTTGATTTCAAATTGTGCATTAAATATTTTAGCATAACCCTTATGATATATGAATTTTGTTATTGGTTTTGATGAAACATATTACAATCAAAAGATTATGAGTTGGATGAAATTGACTGGAAAAGGATTTGAAGACAACCAAGATTTTGTAGGTCCTTTTGAGAAGGTAATCAGGGTTCTTATTTTTGTATAGTAGGTTTTCCTTTATCACGCAGCATTTTGATTGACATTGTTCTATTTATGTCTATGGGTGGGATGGGGAGAAGGCCACTAAAGCCATTTTCTGGTAATTAGAACACATTATCTTACTAATTGTTATTTATTTTTGTCTGACTTTTACTTGCATTTGTTGAATAGATATGTTTTTTAGTATCGAACAAATTATGTCTCTTAACTTATGGTGTGCTTGATCAGACATGTATTGGATTCATACTTAACATTTGCTTGTAAACTTAAACATCACTTCAGTACTAACCGTTGGGTTTATGGAACACTTTATCTTGGGTTATTTTTGAGCTTTAATTGTACAGTGCCAAATTTGGCCCACATCTGGAGAGGAGAGACCATCTACAGAATCAGCCCTACCTCAATTCCTTGGAGAGGAAGTTTTCAATCCCCAAGTATAAAAGCAATGCTCTGCCCTAATTGAAGGGACGAGCAACCGGTAACGAAAACAAAAATCCTCCTTTCCCTTGAATCTGTGACAGTTACAATTAGTTATATTGAATTCATTTTCCACTTTTAAATGCTTGCTAGCTAGTAGACAACAGAACAAAGCTTTGTCGATGTTAGCTTTTCTTTTCTCTACCAAAGAATGGTTGAGTCTATTTGTCGCCATGTTGCTAAGATTCTGTTGTGATTGCTCCAATTTTTTAGTTTAGAATTTCTGTAAGTTTGTTGAGAAGATCTATTGAATTTCCATGTTTCTGTATATTTTTTACCAGCCTACCTATGATCTACTTGCATTACTCTCTATTTAAGCACATTAGTTTAGAATTTTGCTAAGTTTCCTCTGCATTTTTTTTACCCCTTTATATAATGTTTACTACATGAGTTCTTTTGGAAGTTTTAAAGAGTTTGTATGCTCTTAGATTAAGTTGACTGATCTCCATTTTCTAGCCATGTTTGTGAAGTTTCCAGCCCATTGTCTTTCATGCTTCACTTTTGTTTAATGTCCACAGTTTCCTAAAACATGAATTTCCACTCTCTTTTGAATCCAAGTTTATTTTTAGGTTATATTCTGTCTTTCAGTGTTCTCTTTCAAGCTTTCCAAAAGTAGGATTGGGAAGGTCTCGATTTCCCACACTTAGTTAGATTCAGTTTACTCTCTTATTCTATTTCTCATATTTAAAATCTAGTTTCCCATATTAGTGTTTAGGTCCACTTTAATATCCTTAAGTAAGTGGTGGCTTACACCAAACCTCATATAAGCAACTTCATTGTTGTTGGGAATATGTAAGGTGCTAAAATATAGACCTGAAGCATTCTTTTAATGGTCAAGTTTGAACCTTGAAAAGATATTATTTTTGTCTATTCTTAGTCATATTATTCTGACATGGCTTTGCTATTTTGCGCACATCCAATGTTAAATTCTTCAATTATGAGCAATCTTGAAAAGGTGAGTATGCATTTCAATATCAGTGAGTTTGTTCCCTAGTCTGCATATTTATGATTAACTGGAATTGACATTATTCCATATTTGACCGGTAAAGAATTGTTCAGTTGTTCCAAGGAGAGTGGCAACCTCCACATTTTCTATAAGCTCTGCTCTGTTGTCCCTTCTGGTCCCCCAGGTATGTACTCAGCTTTTCCCCAATTATTTTAGTTTTCGACCTGTATCCAAGGAGAGTGGTCCTATCACATTTTCTGTAAGCGAATAAATTGCATATCCAAAGTAAGAGCGATCCCCATGTGTAGGAAGTAGAAAGTTAGGGTGCACCTGGATACAAAGGTATTATACTACATCAAGATTATGTTTATGCTTACCTTTTTATTTAACAATCTAAGTTAATTTCCCTATCTACTGGTGTTACAAATGCTACTTGCTTGACAGCCTTATAGTGAGCAGACCTGATGCTTACAATGTCAGCGCAGAAGGTACGAGCGGGAAATGATGAGGTCACCAATCTCTGACACTTGAACAAGTTCATAATTTCAAAGATCAATATTACTTGCATAATGCTTATTTTCAGGATGTTTTGATTGCTAAACCGTCACACTTATGGTATGTTGATTTTCCTCATATTTAGGTAATTGACATATATGTTTATTGTGTGTGATTTGTGTGAGCTTGTCCTACTGGCTTGTGGTGCAGATCAACATGTCAGTTCCACGGAAAAGATAACATGGAGTTAAGGTATACAATGATTAATATTCCTCAATATATATATAGTATGGTGTGATTTATCCCATTGTAAATAGTCTTTTCTTTACCAACCCACTTTAATCAATCTTACTTGTAGTCTTTGATTGCTTTTACCACCAGAAGAACAGCACTTTTTACATCTGTTACGCTGACGAGCGGCTCCAGAACCATTTCAATCAACATCTCATGAAACTTGAGCAAGAACCAAGCTCACACATAAAAGTCTTTACAATTTATTTCCTTCTGTCTTCCTTCTCAAATAGCGCCTGCAAAGATTACAATTTGTGAATTCATAGTAAATTCTTCTGCCTTTATTATCTATATGATTAATAAACTTAATGCTTACTTCTTTCCTTGCAATTGGCATCAAATATTAGCATAACATTCTAATGTAGGAATTTTTGCTATTTGCTCGGTGAACAATATTTACAATCACAAGAGTATAATATATAGAATAGACTGGAAAAGGGACTAGATTTTGAAAACAACCAAGAGTGTGGTATCTGTTCTTATTATGCGTATAGTAGGTTGTCCTTTCCAAAGCAGCATTTTGACTGGCATAGTTCTATTATTCTATTGTGGGATGGGAGACGGCGCACTAATTTATTTTCTGTTAATCAATAACATTATATCTGACCTTTACCTAATGTTGAAATAGATATATTTAGTATTGAAACAAATTGTGTCTCTTACTCTATGAAAATGTAATGACCCGCCCTTGTGCATCCGGAGACGACATAAAGTCGAACAAAAGGCAAGACCAATTTGGGACTTTCGGACTGGACGTACTTATTTTCTTTTCGTACACGCGTATGTTGTTTAAGACTCAACAACGAAAATCTAAAGTGATACACGGCAACTAAAACTAATGCAAACGTTTTTTATTTCTCAATTGAAACATACACACTCATACAGACAAATACGAAAACTTGATTCTTTCTAAAAATCTATTACATCATACTTAAAAATTTGGTTGCCTACAAAGTAAGTATACACATGGGAAAGTCAAAGGGGGACTCGCTCTCCCTTTGAGCCAGGTCACGCATCACGCCGAGACCGGAGCGACCTTTGGACCGAGAGATTTTTAAACCACGAGATAGGCTATTGGCTCCAAAACCTACAATATGGAAACCTGAGTTAAAGCAAGACCAATAGGACAACAAGCAGACTAAGTTAAAAGGGAAAAACCTGCTGCATAACAGAAGGAAACAAATGGAAATGGAAAGCGAGACCTTTTAGAGAGAGTAGAAGGGACTCACCCAAATGGGGCAGCCGCAATAGTGCAGCAACCTGCATCCCAGCCTTTGTCCAGCCGGCCTTTCCACCCCAGCGCTGTAGGTACTCTGCAAGGCTGCATTTGACCACTCATACCCTCAGATTGCACCAGCCACTGCCGAGAATATCAACTACAAATTCATGCCATTCTTAGCACCTGCCACAAGGAACAAACTCCATAATAAAAACCGGAGTCACTAAGCACCCGCAAGGTGCCGAAAGCAGTTAAGTTGCAGCAAGATAAGAAACAAGATACAGCAGCCCTATTAAGAGCACCAAGTACAATCAAGACTTTCTATAAAAAACCCTTCACACTCATGGGATTTTCCTCCCATTCAGCTTGACATTTCAGCAACATAACCGCTCAAAGTGTAGGAGTTGAGTGAGTGAAGGAGAGTGTCCAGCAAGAGTATTCTTGCACCGAGGCAGCCACATAGGGGGGAAACAACAAACAAGCGAAAGAGGCTGCAAGCCTAGGTCAGAGGGATTTTTCGCCAACTATTTCAAAGAGGGTAATACACCTCCATGTCTCTACCAAGTTGATCTCATATCATCATATAGGGGCCCTAGAACTAGAAACAATAAACCACCGCCTTTACATCAAGATCACCATCTTAGGTAGTACTCACAGTATAAGAATGCTCAAATTTATACAAGTTCCCTTTAAATGACCAAAACCCCAAACATGCTGCCTCCAAACTCAAGTAGAGTATTAGCCAAATTCAGACCACTCTCCAAGATAGCATAACTAGTTGGCCTTACTACCAAATCTGAGAATGAATGGAACTTTAGATTCAAGTCACATACAAGCTTAGCATAATACTCTAACATCATAAAATAACTATTCAGCAAAACGGCCTAAAATTGAACAAGACCCATTTAACTACTCCAAGTTAACCTCGGTGCTCAAGCAAGTAAGACGAGAGGGAAATGATGGAGACTTAGCTCTGGCCGACGAAGGCGACAACGAGCCAGACGTCGGCGGGCTGAGGCGGCGCTGAGTACCGAAAAGGGGGGAATGACTTGGGTCGGCGTCGACTGAACGCCGTAAATCATTACCGAACAGACGATGCGGCTGCAGAGCCGGCAACAGAGGACGACGCGGCGGAAGAGACTACCACAGGCGACGCCTCAGCCCATCGTTGACTCTGCCGCGAGGCAATAGAGGAGCGCCGCCTTTCTGTCCCAAAGAGGAGAGGGCGAGAGATCGATGCACGTTTGGCATCGATTCGTCGGAGAAGGTGGGATGCCTCCGTGAGACGCAACGATGATGGTTGCCCGGGGTGTCGACGGGAGGAAAGGGATAAGTAGGAGAGTTAGGGTTTGAGCTTGAATTTGGGGATTTTTGGGAATGGTAGGGAGAGAGAGACCGACGGACTTGGGGAGTATTTTGGGCCAGTGCAATTTTAATTGGGCCACTACAAATAAATTCTTTTGGGCCATGAATTAAATTTAGTTTCGGGCCTGCTTTTAATTCATCGAGCCGCCGAATTAAATGTTATTGGGCCGTAGTCTCTCTTATTTGGATTGGGCCGTGATAAATAAAGAAAAAAAAAGTTAGTCACGTTAACACCATGTCCAATAAATGATTAAATTGGACTTATATTAATTTTTAAGTAAAGTAAGTATTTAAATCCAAGAGGATTTAAATTTGAAAATGGACTTATGATAATCATGAGCCACTAATTAAAACATGAAATTCGATTTATAGACCCTCCTAATGTCTTGCCAAAATTAAATAATGGATAGCCGCTATTTAATTTCGCGGAAATAAGCTTAAGATGTTTAGAATTTAAACCAGTGCACGAATAATCCGGCGAATGCCCAAATAATTAAATCATTTGATTTAATTAATGATTAAAGATTTTATGGATTTAGGAAGAAAAGAAATAAAGATGATCACATGCTTAGGAATGCATACATGCTAGAAATATTTACTTAGGTCTAATTTAAGTATTATTTGTTTATAAAGGGGCGTCGTCACAAGACAAGCAAGTCGAGGAACGCTCGTCTGAGAATTTAAGCAAACGAGGTGGGCTTTTCTTTCAAAGTGTGATTTTATGTGCAAATGTGAATATATATTTTTTAATGAGCGTCATGCCACGTTTGTTTTATAATTACCTATCTGTTGGCTATGCCAAACATGTTAAATCGAATTCGGGTCCCAGTAGGGCCGCAAACCCTACTCGGACTAGTGTACACATATGGGACTGTGTGCTAGCTTTTGAGTTGGCCGGTCTAGTGACCGTCGTGGAATGTGGCCACATTCTCGGTTCACATATGATCAGATATGGTATGTTATGATATGTGACTGTGCAGTCAAGTTTATGAAATGATAAAGGATTTGGTGACCCCGAGAATTATTTCAAATAAAAACCCCCCGCGCTCACTTAACTATGACTGACAACTAAATGAGAACTATTTTTGGCACTAAGTCCACTGTGTATATCACATACTCAGCCCTGCATGTTTATTTTTTCCAACGTGCAGATTGATCGTGATCGAAGGCGAGAAGGTGTTGGGAGAGACTTATAAATAAGTAGCTAGGTAGCTGATTTAATATGTCTCCATACATATTACTTTGTCTTGGAACCTTCCGCTGCATATGAATGTTGTTTAAGAGAAACTATGTACCTATTCTGATACTCTAATTTTGACATTGCCTCATACCCTCTTGCCTTCGGGGATTAAATATTTCTTTTTATGAAGGGTTTATGATTATTCAAGTTATTATAGTTGTGAATATAACTACGCTCACTAGCACTAGGGAGTTGTGGTCGTGACAGTTGCTAATATAAGATTGACGACCTTAGTATGTAATCTACTTTGTGCTGCATGGATAATATTTATGTGACTCGTTCTAGTTAAGTATGAACTGTGCTAGGGTGCTGTATTTGGAACTTGTAAAAACCATAACTGTGAAAGCATATCCATAGAATTCTCTTGTCTCATATGTTTTCCTCATGTGATAATCTGCAATTGTTTATTTGTTTTCTTTTAAATTGCTTATTTATTGTTTTTCAACATTCAAAACGTCTCTAAATAGTGAAAGAAGCGTAGTCTTAGATAGACAGTTACCATATTCCTTGTGTTTGATATTCATGTACGTACCCTTAGCTATATTATATTTGTCTTGTATTCTTACAAGTAGTTGTAGTGCTAAAAAATAGTGCATTAGCTCCCTTTTGACCGGTTGGTGAAGATTAAGGAGATCCTTGGCCATGTTCAGTTGCATGTGCAACCTAGCCATATTCCAATCTTCTGAACTTCTCTTTTACTTGCTAGTTTTGTTACTGGTTCTTGCATTTACTAACGTGTATGCATAAGTGTGCAGGGATCTCAGGTGGTGAACAACTTGGAGTCAGAACCGGTTATGGTGTTTGACTAAAGCTAGGGTTTTTTCTTGTATCTACATCTTGTATCTTGTTTATATCTTTTGTCCTTGGCCGGTTCAATTGTGAGATTGACCATCTCACTATTGCGGTGTAATAAAAGAGGTTCGGTGATTAGTGAATCCCGTCAATCTGGTTCCTATATTAATTAAATTAACTAGATAAGAGGAGTCCGAGGACTTAGCGGCCAGGGAGGGTTGCCCAATGAGAACTCCTTGGCAGCGTGTCATTTGCCTAAGGACCAAGAACTCTCTTATTTTTCCAATTTGTCTTAATTCTTGTGCCATACCCTTTACCCAAATTTTTATGGGACGGTGGGAGTATAATAATCTGAATTATCTTACTTAATGTGATGGATTAGAAGTAGTGCACTTATACATACACATATATATAGTAAAATGCGAACTTTATATATTGTACAGACTCCAAACTCTTCAACACTACGTCAACACAATGTCAACACAATGTAAAATTCAAGATTTTGATGCCAACACAATTTCAATACAATGTCAACCGTGGACACTGTGTTGATATTTTCTGTTGATGTTATTTTGTCATCTATTGACATTTTCTAACTGTTAGTTTGGAGTTTGTAGAATATTTAGAGATTGCGTTTGATTACATCCCTATGATATTGACTATTGTCTGGTATATATGTGATATATCCGTTGAGTGTCTTATTCAGACTATCTGTTGCGCACCTAGTGTAGGCCAGAAATGGGTCCGATCAATCTCCACATGGGAGAAACATGTAGTGCATCATGATGCAGGCTTGAGTTTTATGCTCGAGTTCGATCGGTCCACACGCGGTGGAAATAAATGTGTAGCATGGTATGTTGGGATTTGCACAACAGAAATTGCAAATTAAATAAATTCACAAAAGAATCTATTTAGGAGATTATGTAAATCGATTCAATTTCATGCTTCAACATGTAGAGACATATTATTGCAAATTAATCACATAATTTTAACATTAAATTATGATATGGAATCTTACAATTTTGATTCTCCAAAGAATCGAAGTGGCGTGCTACTTCTCCACGTGTAGATCTTGAAGCTTTATTACAAAACCAAAGATCTTATAACCTATGACCCAACTCTAGGTCTAACTTCCTTGTGGGAGGAATCTATTAGAAATTATAAGGATCTTGAAGGAGAAGACAAGGAAAATCAATTGCACAAACTTTGCAATTTCGAAATCTCCTATTAGTGAGGAGCTCGAAAATCTTGCAAGCTTGGAGGCCAGGGTTAGGTTTTGTGTGATGTGTGTTTTGTCACACCTCCTTCATCTCTATTTATAGAGTTTGTGATGGGCTAGGTTAGGGATCTATGAGGCTTAGATTGGGCCTCCCCATTTGGACTTTCTTTAATAATTAAATTATAATCCATAATTTAAAATAAATGATAAGGATCCATAGAGTTTATGATCCATTAACAAGATCTATTGAATCTAAGCTAAAAGAAGAGGATCAACATAAGATAATGTGGATTAAGAGATGAAATGTAATTAATGGAATAAGCCAAGTCTTCCAGGAAAACCACAATCCTCAAAGCATACTTCTACTTGATCCATAATTCACTAAGAATTGATGGATTCAAGCAACTTATAACTAGGAATTGGATACAAAACCTCTTCAAGAGGAACAAATCTCTCAAGCATCTAATTTTATCAAAAATTAAGGAATAAATGACAAAAGGTGCTATTTATAGTAAGGCCCAAAATCCAAGGAATATGCCCACAAAATATAGTGCTTTGTTAACTCTATGGAATTCAGAAAAGCCCTCCTGGGTCGAGCGAGGAAGATTATAGGCTACGCGCGCTTCCTTTTTGCGCTGAAGGGTGAAGCCAACACGTGATTGTTGAGACTACCATCCAATTCTATTCGTTCGTGGGCAGACCTTCTTGGACTATTTCTTCCCAGCGACCAAAACCAATGCTCTCAAGAAGGAAATCCAGGGGTGCACACAGAAGTAGGAGTATGATGAGACCCTGAGTCAGTATTGTTCATGCTTCAAAGGGTTGTTGGATTCATGCCCGAACAACTGCTTGGCTGATGCCGGAGTGTAAGGATTTGATGAACTCCTAGAGTGGAGGGGATTTCTCAAGGAAGCATGTGAGCGAGGCCAGAGAGATTTTAGGGAGACTTATTGATGCGAAGAAGACGTATAATAATCCGCGCCCCACAATTCGCAGAAGGGGATCAGTTAATGTAGCAATAGAGCAAGGAGAAGAAAACGTGGAGGCTCGGATCAACAAGCTAGAAAAGGCACTCTTGAGCGCTATAGAAAGGAGTAATCAACCTGCCCCACCAGTAAAGATGAAAGCGCTGGGTCTAGAGGAAGTATATCCGTATTATGGTCCGCCAAGGAAAGAAGATTACCAAGCCCAGGTAAATGCAGTGGGGAGCTGGAATCAGAATGGAAGCTTGAACCCAGGGAAGCAAAGGGATGCCCCGTGGAGGGACTACCCTAATTTCAGATGACTGATGGTAACCATAATCCGCCACCCCAACCACAGAACACGAACTATTCCAACCCATCTGAGAATCAACCTAACTGGTCTAGCAGAAACCAGGAGGGACAGAACTGTTAGGGTTTGTATACTAGAAATCACCTTTCGAGTGATTGAATACTGTAAAACTCTAATAATTATTTTCCAATGAATGCAACAGATTATTTTTGTCATAATGTTGTTATGTTTTACATTTAATTGATGTTTATTGCATATTTAAATGTATAAGTGAACATAACATAAGTCTAAATCTTTGTTCTAGTAGAGCGGTTGTGGGTTGCGCTCAATTTAAAGTACGCGGTCAGTTCTGAACAAAGAAAATAAGAATTTCACAACCCAGATAGACCTACACAACCTATCATTAAAGATTGCAATGTCAGTCCGATTATTTCTAAGCCTTATTGAAATATGATGACGTTGGTGTAGTATAGCACAGAATGGATCTAACAGTAAGACGAGTCTTTATGCTATCTATTGAAAGACGAGGTCTTGATAATTAATTTCTTAATCAATGTACGTTAGCATTGAGCATACGATATTGAGTATCCACTATTTTGACTTACCAAAGGTGCGGGTTTTTCTTCACCCAACGATCCAGGTATATTGGGTAGTGGTGATCATTATCTAGCGGTGCTAGGATTGCTATTATGTTGAATCGTGCGCGAGGAGAGTCTCGTTTGATAACATCCACAAGAGGAGCTCGAAACAAGGTTTTATTATTTGGAACCTAGCTAGTTGGAGTTTAATTACTCTATGAATAATAAATAAGAGTTTCTTGCTAAGTCCATTCTTGGAGAATAAAATAAAATAATTAATTAAGTCCATAGCAGACGTTAATTAATTAATGGATGTTTCTATCTTAAGGGCGAGAAATGAATTAAACAAATAAAAGGAGACCCGAAATACTTATAATTTCGGATTTGGAAAGGCAGTGCAATATTACTCCTGTAGTGGTTGCTTGTAATATTCCAATATAAGCTTATATTAAATTGTGGGTTCGGTTTAATTAGTAAAAAGCTAATTGGGTGAGGCCATGTCCAAATTCTTCCTTAGATCCCTGACTGGGCCCAATATGTGACTTAATATAAATAGGAGAATAAAGGAGACAAAAAACATAATTATTATTGCTAGAATTTTCGTCCCCATCTAGAAAGAGAGAGAATTCGAAAATTGCTCCCTCCGTGAGCTGAGTTCTGTCTTCATTATTCGAGTCCTAGTATTCTGGTGAGATTTGCCCACACAAATATCAGTATACAGTCCGAGACACCAGTCAGAAGATCAGAGGTCGAGTACTGAAGATCTTCACGTGGAGACGGAGCAAGCCATCATCGATTCTTGATTGAATCAATGAGGTAAATTGGCTAATTCCGTAGTGAGCATGTTTTAGGGATTTTATATGCTAAAGCATGTTTTAATTCAAGTTATGAGCATGATACATGTGATGATTACACGAATATAATTTGTCTAAATAATCTGCTAAATAGATCAAATTTATGTGATCGAATTTCATCCACGCTTCCGCTGCCAACCCCTTCAAGAACAACTGGGGTAACCGGAATCAAAGCAACCGGTCTAACTGGCCCAACAGAAACCAGAATAATCCAGCAAGTTCTTATGTTCCACCACACTAGAGAAGCTACACGGGCAGCAACTCAAACCCTAAACCTAATCAAAAAGGTAATCAGGGATAGATCAATCATTACAATACCAACCAGGGACCACCGGTGAATAGAATTACGCGAATAGAATTTATGTGATCGAATTTCATGCACGCTTCCGCTGCTAACCCCTTCAATTAGCATCGGAGCCAGTCTTTGGCTCTGATTATTTGGATTTAAATTTCACGAAATTCATGTATGCATGTATTATTTGATTGCGAAGCATGTTCTTGGTGTTTTGTTCAATTAATTATGCATGATGAACTCAAGAACTATCGAATCAAAGAACTTGAATTACTCGATCGTACGAGACGTGCGATCCGTCGGTGCTCGCGCCGAGACTGATCGCACCACACGCGATCGTGAAACAGGGTTGTCGATTGAGTGGGAGCCGAGGGATCACGATCACGGGGCGACGCGCAGATGAGCGTGGGCTCGAGCGTGACGCCGACCGAGACCGCAACCCTAAGGCGGCCCCCGCACCAAGGCCGACTTGAAGGCTGGCACGGAGTGGTGGTTCGTCCGAGAACCACCGAGACACCAGGAGCCGAGAGCTCGCGCCACCCGACGGCTCAGATGTCTGAGACGAGTGTCAAGATGCTGGCCGAGAGGCGCGCGCCACCGCGTGTGCGCCTGGCCGAGAAGAGTCGGCCCCCGACGAGCTGAGACGCCGTGACAGGTACTCGTCGCTGGCCGAGAGGAGCCGCGCCTCCGCGCACGCTCCTGGCCTAGTCGCTGGCGACACTCGACGAGCCGCTGGCCGAGACGCAGGCGCGCCACCTGCGCTCTGGTGGCCGAAACGCTTCGTGGGTCGTGGTCCGACGAAGAACTCATCGGATTTTCATCGTTCATCGTTCGTGCGAACCTCGTACGATGAGATAACGATGAAAGATTATTTTAATGATTATTTAATTTTGAATTAAAAGATGTCATTAAAATATTATTATTTAATGGAAATAAAATCTTTTTGGAGGATTACCTAGATTTTAGGAATATTTTTATTATTATCTATATCTATGGAAATAAATAATTTTATTTTATTTCTAGATGATATGGATGAGAATAATTTAATAGTTTCCTAATATTTATCTAGATTTTAGGAATATTTTTATTATTATATATATCTATGGAAATAAATAATATTATTTTATTCGTAGATGATATGGATGAATAGTTTCCTAATAATTATATATCTAGAATCCTAATTAGGATAGATATGTATGAATACATTAAATAATAAATCTTCTCTTCCTAATCTTAAATACGGAAATAATTTGAATTTAATTTTTCATGTCTTATTAAGAATTAAATAATTTAATTATTTTAGATATATCTTATAGTAGACATGAATAAGAATTAACTGGAACAATATTTTCTTAATGGAAGACGCCAATTATATATAAAGGATTCAATTATCCAGCATATTAAATACCAACAGAATTTAATTAAGTCTTAATCTGCCTCAAGGCTAAGGATAATTGAATAATAACCATAACCTAAAATATCGTATGGTCTCCACCAATTGGTCGGTAATTTATGAAGTTGTTTCCAATATTATCGCCACCTGCACTGTGGGGACAATAATCCTAGGAAATAGCGAGTTCATAAGGCGTACTTCTCTAATATAAATAGTATGAACTAGAATGCGGTTTCCAATATTATCGCCACCTGCACTGTGGGGACAATAATCCTAAGAAACTACGAGATTCAGAAGTTCACACAGAATTTATGGGATAGCTTGATCTTGTTAGCAGTGCATGAGCATTGTTATGGGAGTGTGTTGTAGAAATGAGATTCTGTAATGCTAAATTCGGTGGTCTTGCTTAGGCAACATTAGGCGGCCATGCCACTCTGTGGTCTCTGGACTATTCGTCAGTGTTGTGACCAGTAAAAATTGTAAGATTTTAATGCGTATAAACTTCCTCTAGAGGATACAAAATTTTAATTTTACTGTTGTAAGATTTTGAAAAGTTTTATGGTTAATCTAATCAAACATCTTACATAAGTTTATGACACATGGTAAATATTTTGTTTTTCAGTGCAAATCAAATCGTCAATATGTCGTTCAATCCTCTTTCTGCAATACTTAAAGAAAACAAACTCGAGGGCCAAAATTACATAGAATGAAAACAAAATTTGGACATCATTCTCACAGCAGATGAGTTCATCTTTGTACTCACAACCCCGCGACCTCCAGTGCCACCAGCTAATGCTGCGGCAGGAGACAGAGATGCACACAGATGGTGGCATAAGGCGAATAAGATGGCTAAGTCATATATGTTGGCATCTATGTCATCAGTACTCAAGCATCAGCATTCAGCCATGGAAACTGCCGCCGAGATCATGCAGAATCTCAAGAATCTTTTTGGTACTCAGAATCGAATGACTAAGTCTCAAGCCTTTCGAAGTATCATGTCGAAGACTATGAAGGAAGGATCGTCTGTGAGGGACCATGTCCTCTAGATGATGGGCCACCTCAACCAAATTGAGGTCTTGGGAGGGACGATCGATCCCGAGTCCCATGTGACTATTATCCTTCAAAGTCTTCCCCCTAGCTTCCAGCAGTTCAAGCTCAACTTCGAGATGAACAAAAGGAACTACACCATGGTAGAGCTGTTGACTGGACTTCAGTCGGCAGGGACCTTATGGTCTAGGCTAAGGCGGCCATGATGACTTCGGCGCCTCGTTCATCTGGCTTCAAGCCTAGCGCGGGAAAAAGGCAGGCACCGAACTCAGGACCGACCAAGTTAGCTAAGGGAAAGAAGAAGAAGAGGGCAAACAAGAAGCCCATGGGGAAGTGTTACAAGTGCGGAGAGAAGGGGCATTGGAAGCCAGATTGTCCTAAAAAGGGCAAGGCTACAGGTATGCACCAAGCTTTAGTAGTCGAGTCATGTTTGGCTTCGAAGTCTACTTGCACTTGGGTTATTGACACTGGAGCCACTGATCATATTTGTTTTGATCCTGACTTAATGCAGGTGACAAGACGGCTACGTGATCGTGAGATCGAGGTCCAGCTGGGCGACGCTACAAAAGTGGCGGCCGTAGCAGTGGGAGACATTTATTTGCATTTTAGTAGTGATAGAATTTTGATTTTGAAGAATGTTTTGTTGATACCTTCTTTTAGAAGAAATTTAATTTCAGTTTCTAAATTAGTTTTTGATGGATATTCGATTTCTTTTAATGACAACTGCGTTATTAAGAAAGATGGTTCTCATATCTGTCGTGGTATCATGGAAAACAATCTGTACACAATCACATCTACACAATTTAATAATCGCAAATCAGAACTCAATACAACATCGAAAATTTCAAAGAAATGAAAGGAACCTTCAAGTTCAATGAACGAAACGTACTTATGGCACCTTAGACTTGGTCATGCCAATGAAAGGAGGATCCATTCTCTTGTTCAACAAGATCTTATTAAAGATCTAGAGGAGGAACCTTTTCATAAATGTGAGTAATGCTTAGAAGGCAAGATGACCAAGAGGCCTTTTCAGGCTAAGGGCAATAGGGCCAAGGAAGTACTTGAGCTCGTTCATTCCGATGTATGTGAACCAATGTCTACTGAGGCAAGAGGTGGTTTTCAATACTTCATCACATTTATTGATGACTTCTCAAAAATTGGATACGTCTATTTGATGCGCCACAAGTTAGAGTCTTTTGATAAGTTCAAGGACTTTAAGACTCTTGTGGAGAAGTATCATGGTAAGAGTATCAAAAGCCTACGATCTGATCGTGGAGGCGAGTACCTCAGTGCTGAGTTTTTGGACTACTTGTCGGAGTCGGGAATTGAATCCCAACTGACTGCGCCAGGCACGCCCCAGCAGAACGGCGTGGCTGAAAGAAGGAACATGACCTTATTGAACATGGTCCGATCGATGATGAGTTATGCACGGCTACCTACTTCGTTTTGAGGACATGCCTTGCTTTCTGCAAGCCATATTTTAGACAATTTATCGTCAAAATCCGTACCTACTACTCCTTATGAGTTGTAGACTGGGCGCAAGCCCAATCTAGCACATCTCAAGATTTGGGGTTGCCCGGCTCATGTATTGGAAAATGATCCAACTAAGCTAGGATCAAGGACGGAGGTATGTTTGTTTATAGGGTACCCCAGAGGAACGAAAGCTTATGAATTCTTTAGTCTCCGAGATAAGAAAGTTATTGTGAGCACTCACGCCACATTCTTAGAGGAAGACTATGTAATGAATCATAAACCCAGCAGTGAAGTGGTTCTTGATGAGCTAACTTCTGTCACAAATTCCATTAACCAAGAACGAGTACCAAGTATACAAACAATTCCAGAAACTTCAACTTCTATTCCAAGAATTGTAGTGCCGCGCCGCAGTGGGAGGGTCTCACATGAGCCCGAAAGATACATTGGTTTGGGAGAATCTATGGATCATTCCTCAGACAGCAATGTATTAGATCCCTGAAACTTTGCGGAAGCGCAGGCAGATGTCGATCATTGCGAATGGGTGAAAGCAACGGATTCGGAACTACAATCTATGATAGACAAAGACGTCTACGATTTATTCGTCCTACCCGAAGGCTGTACTGCCATTGGGAGCAAGTGGATATATAAACGTAAACGTGGACCCGATGGACAAGTTAAAGTCTTCAAGGCAAGACTAGTGGCTAAGGGGTATACCCAAAAGGAAGGTGTCGATTACGACGAGACTTTCTCCCCAGTGGCCATGCAAAAATCAATCCGGATACTATTGTCTATAGCAGCTTATATGGATTGGGATGTATGGCAGATGGGCGTTAAGACTGCGTTTCTAAATGGCGGTCTTGAGGAGACCATCTACATGGAACAACCCGAAGGTTATGCCATAAAGGGCAAGGAACACATGGTTTGGAAGCTTAAGAAGGTCATTTATGGCCTTAAGCAAGCATCTAGATCGTGGAACCAGTGTTTCGATCAAACTGTTCGCAAGTTTGGATTCAAAAAATGCCCAAGTGAAAGCCGTGTGTACAAGAAGGTTGAAAAGGAGAATGTAGTGTTCTTAGTTTTATATGTAGATGACATTCTTCTAATTGGAAACAATAAAAAGATATTGTCATCAGTACGAACATGGTTGTCAAACCAGTTCGAGATGAAAGATATGGGAGACGCGGGACACATCCTCGGGATCAAGGTTCTTAGGAATCGAGAAAAGAAGATGTTGTGCTTATCTCAAGAACCTTATATCGAAACAGTACTTAGTCGTTTTAGCATGCAGGACGCCAAGAAAGGTTTCTTACCTTTTAGACATGGCATCCGTCTGAGATACAAGCAATGAGAAGGATTCCATATGCATCGGCAGTTGGAAGTCTCATGTATGCTATGCTTTGTACGAGGCCTGATATTTGCTTTGCTGTTGGCATGGTGGCAAGATATCAGTCGAATCCGGGCCAAGGACATTGGACTGCCGTAAAGAACATACTCAAGTACCTTAAACGGACTAAGGACTATGCTCTAGTTTACAATACAGTCGAGCTCTGTCCTTTGGGATATTCTGACTCAGACTTTCAAGCTGATCAGGACTCGAGAAAATCTACTTCAGGATATGTGTTCACCTTATGAGGTGGAGCCATAATTTGGAAGAGTGTGAAGCAGAAATGCATCGCGGACTCGACCATGGAAGCCGAGTATGTGGCCGCTTCGGAGGCTGCAAAAGAGGCAGTATGGTTCAAGAACTTACTTATGTATTTATGTGTGGTTGCGAATCTGCCCAAGAGCATCATGGTTTATTGTGACAATTCTGGTGCTGTGGCAAATTCGAAGGAACCAAGAGCTCACAAAGCGAGCAAACACATAGAGCGAAAGTATCATATCATAAGGGATATAGTGCAGAGAGGAGACATACAAGTGGTCAAGATTGCATCAGAGAACAACCTGGCAGATCCTTTTACAAAGGCATTGGCGGTAAAACCGTTCGAGGGCCACATTTAAGGGATGAGAGTTCGACTCATTAAAGACCTAAACTCGCTTTCAGTATAAGTGGGAGAAATTCGACGTGTGCACACTGTTTTGTATACTCGAAAGCTGTTTTGAGTATAAGTGGGAGATTGTTAGGGTTTGTATACTAGAAATCACCTTTCGAGTGATTGAATACTGTAAAACTCTAATAATTATTTTCCAATGAATGCAACAGATTATTTTTGTCATAATGTTGTTATGTTTTACATTTAATAGATGTTTATTGCATATTTAAATGTATAAGCGAACATAACATAAGTCTAAATCTTTGTTCTAGTAGACCGGTTGTGGGCTGCGCTTAATTTAAGGTACGCGGTCAGTTCTGAACAAAGAAAAATAAGAATTTCACAACCCAGATAGACCTAGACTACCTATCGTGAAAGGTTGCAATGCCAGTCCGATTATTTCTAAGCCTTATTGAAATATGATGACGTTGGTGTGTTATAGCACTGAATGGATCTAACAGCAAGACGAGTCTTTATGCTATCTACTGAAAGCCGAGGTCTTGATAATTAATTTCTTAATCAATGTACGTTAGCATTGAGCATACGATATTGAGTATCCACTACTTTGACTTACCAAAGGTGCGGGTTTTTCGTCACCCAATGATCCAGGTATATTGGGTAGTGGTGATCATTATCTAGCGGTGCTAGGATTGCTATTATGTTGAATCGTGCGCGAGGAGAGTCTCGTTTGATAACATCCACAAGAGGAGCTTGAAACAATGTTTTATTATTCGGAACCTAGCTAGTTGGAGTTTAATTACTCTATGAATAATAAATAAGAGTTTCTTGCTAAGTCCACTCTTGGAGAATAAAATATGTTAATTAATTAAGTCCATAGCAGACATTAATTAATTAATGGATGTTTCTATCTTAATCGCGGGAAATGAATTAAACAAATAAAAGGAAACCCGGAATACTTGTAATTTCAGATTTGGAAAGGCAGTGCAATATTACTCCTGTAGTGGCTGCTTGTAATATTCCAATATAAGCTTATATTAAATTATGGGTTCAATTTAATTATTAAAAAGCTAATTGGGTGAGGCCATGTCCAAATTCTTCCTTAGATCCCTGACTGGGCCCAATATGTGACTTAATATAAATAGGAGAATAAAGGAGACAGAAAACATAATTATTATTGCTAGAATTTTCGTCCCCCTCTAGAAAGAGAGAGAATTCGAAAATTGCTCCCTCCGTGAGCTGAGTTCTGTCTTCATTATTCGAGTCCTAGTATTCTGGTCAGATTTGCCCACACAAATATCAGTATATAGTCTGGGACACCAGTCAGAAGATCAGAGGTCGAGTACTGAAGATCTTCACGTGGAGACGGAGCAAGCCATCATCGATTCTTGATTGAATCAACGAGGTAAATTGGCTAATTCCGTAGTGAGCATGTTTTAGGGATTTTATATGCTAAAGCATATTTTAATTCAAGTTATGAGCATGATACATGTGATAATTAGAATTTGTCTATATAATCTGCTAAATAGATCAAATTTATGTAATCGAATTTCATGTACGCTTCCGCTGCCAACCCCTTCAAGAACAAATAGGGTAACCGGAATCAAAGCAACCAGTCTAACTGGCCCAACAGAAACCAGAATAAGCCAGCAAGTTCTTATGTTCCACCACACTAGAGAAGCTACACGAGTAGGAACTCAAACCCTAAACCTAATCAACAAGGTAATCAGGGATTGATCAATCATTACAGTACCAACCAGGGACCACCGGGGAACTTCCACCCCAATAAAGGACATGGATATAGCCACCACCACGGGCCGATCTCTAGTCAGCAGAATCCTAGACAGTCGAAGGGTATCGACGAATTGGTGGGTGATTTGGTCAGCTCATGACTCAACTTTATTTTACCCAATCAATACCCGCAAGTGTACAGGGTTATTGTAGCATTTAGCAAGCAAGAATATATCATATCTCAAAGAGACAATTAAGCTTGAACCTAAGTACCACGAACAAATTTCAACTACTATCCAGACAATAAGAAAATTTTTAGGTTTTAAAACTAGCAACTACCGAAAGCATGTAAATTCAAAGATTAAATTAAAGCACTTAAACAAGAAAGCAATTATGCAAGTTGTTGAATAAATCACAATTTTAGATTAAACCCCCTCCCGAGGTGAGAAATCTGTAGATTAGGTGTAATAATTGAAGTCCCCTTCTAATTCTTAGACCTAACTCCAAACAGTTTGATTAGATTAATGATCACACTCATAATCTCAACTCTCTCGAGTTCTATTGAATTAAGGTGTGAATCAATCACAATTCTAGATTACACCTAATCTAGAAACGCAGTCTTAACGTCCATCTGCCATACATCCCAATCCATATAAGCTGCTATAGACAACAATATCCGGATCGATTTGAGCATGGCCACTGGGGAGAAAGTCTCGTCGTAATCGACACCTTCCTTTTGGGTATACCCCTTAGCCACTAGTCTTGCCTTAAAGACTTTAACTCGTCCATTGGGTCCACGTTTACGTTTATACATCCACTTGCTCCCAATGGCAGTACAGCCTTCGGGTAGGACGGACAAATCGTAGACGTCTTTGTCTATCATAGATGGTAGTTTCGAATCCATTGCTTTCACCCATTCGCAATGATCGACATCTGTCTGCGCTTCCACAAAGTTCCAGGGGTCTAATACATTGTTGTCTGATGAGTGATCCATAGATTCCCCCAAACCAGTGTATCTGTCGGGCTCATGCGAGACCCTCCCACTGCGGCGCGGCTCTACAATGCTTGGTGTAGAAGTTGAAGTTTCGGGAATTGTTTGTACACTTGGTACTTGTTCTTGGTTAATAGAACTTGTGACAGAAGTTAGCTCTTCAAGAGCCACTTCACTGCTGGGTTTATGATTCATTACATAGTCTTCCTCTAAGAATGTGGCATGAGTGCTCACAACAACTTTCTTATCTCGGAGACTAAAGAATTCATAACCTTTCTTCCCTTTGGGGTACCCTATAAACATACATACCTCCGTCCTAGATCCTAGCTTAGTTGGATCCTTTTCCAATACATGAGCCGGACAACCCCAAATCTTGAGATGTGCTAGATTGGGCTTGCGCCCCGTCCACAACTCATAAGGAGTAGTAGGTACGGATTTTGACGGTAAATTGTCTAATATATGGCTTGCCGACAGCAAGGCATATCCCTAAAATGAAGTAGGTAGCCATGCATAACTCATCATCGATCGGACCATGTTTAATAAGGTCATGTTCCTTCTTTCAGCCATACTGTTCTACTGGGGCATGCCAGGCGCAGTCAGTTGGGATTGAATACCCGACTCCGATAAGTAGTCCAAAAACTCAGCACTGAGGTATTTGCCTCCACGATCAGATCGCAGGCATTTGATACTCTTACCATGATACTTCTCCACAAGTGTCTTAAAGTCCTTGAACTTATCAAAAGACTCTAACTTGTGGCGCATCAAATAGACGTATCCAATTTTCGAGAAGTCATCAATAAATGTGATGAAGTATCGAAAACCACCTCTTGCCTCCGTAGACATTTGTCCACATACATCGGAATGAACGAGCTCAAGTACTTCCTTGGCCCTTATTGCCCTTAGCCTTAAAAGGCCTCTTGGTCATCTTGCCTTCTAAGCATGACTCACACTCATGAAAAGGTTCCTCCTCTAGACCTTTGATAAGATCTTGTTGAACAAGAGAATGGATCCTCCTTTCATTTGCATGACCAAGTCTAAGGTGCCATAAGTACGTTTCGTTCACTGAACTTGAAGGTTCCTTTCGTTTCTTTGAAATTTTCGATGTTGTATTGAGTTCTGATTTGCGATTATTAAATTGTGTGGATGTGATTGTGTACAAATTGTTTTCCATAATACCACGACAGATATGAGAACCATCTTTCTTAATAACGCAATTGTCATTAAAAGAAATCGAATATCCATAAAAAACTAATTTAGAAACTGAAATTAAATTTCTTCTAAAAGAAGGTATCAACAAAACATTATTCCAAATCAAAATTCTATCACTACTAAAACGCAAATAAATGTCTCCCACTGCTATGGATGCCACTTTTTTAGCGTCGCCCAGCTGGACCTCGATCTCACGATCACGTAGCCGTCTTGTCACCTGCATTAAGTCAGGATCAAAACAAATATGATCAGTGGCTCCAGTGTCAATAACTCAAGTGCAAGTAGACTTCGAAGCCAAACATGACTCGACTACTAAAGCTTGGTGCACACCTGTAGCCTTGCCCTTTTTAGGATAATCTGGCTTCCAATGCCCCTTCTCTCCGCACTTGAAACACTTCCCTGTGGGCTTCTTGTTTGCCCTGTTCTTCTTCTTTCCCTTAGCTATCTTGGCCGGTCCTGAGTTCGGTGCCTGCCTTTTTCCCGCGCTAGGCTTAAAGCCAGAGGAACGAGGCTCCGAAGTCATCATGGCAACCTTAGCCTGGATCATAAGGTCCTCTGCCGACTGAAGTTCAGTCAACAGCTCTGCCAAGGTGTAGTTCCTTTTGTTCGTCTCGAAGTTGAGCTTGAACTGCTGGAAGCTAGGGGGAAGACTATGAAGGATAATAGTCACCTGGGACTCGGGATCGATCGTCTCTCCCAAGACCTTAATTTGGTTGAGGTGGCCTATCATCTCGAGGACATGGTCCCTCACAGACGAGCCTTCCTTCATAGTCTTCGACATGATACTCCGAAAGGCTTGAGATTTAGCCGTTTGATTCTGAGTACCAAAAAGATTCTTGAGATTATGCATGATCTCTGCTTGAGTACTGATGACATAGATGCCAACATATAGCACTTAGCTATCTCATTCGCCTTATGCCACCGTCTGTGTGCATCTCTGACTCCTGTCGCAGCGTTAGCTGGTGGCACTAGAGGTCGCGGGGTTGTGAGTACAAAGATGCACTCATCTGCTGTGATAACGATGTCCAAATTTTGTTTCCATTCTATGTAATTTTGGCCCTCGAGTTTTTTTTCTTTAAGTATTGCAGAAAGAGGATTGAACAACATATTGACGATTTGATTTGCACTGCAAAACAAAATATTTACCATTTGTCATAAACTTATGTAAGAAGTTTGATTAGATTAACCATAAAACTTTTCAAAATCTTACAACAGTAAAATTAAAATTTTGTATCCTCCAGAGGAAGTTAATACGCATTAAAACCTTACAATTTTTACTGGTCACAACACCGACGAATAGTCCAGAGACCACAGAGTGGCATGGCCGCCTAATGTTGCCTAAGCAAGACAACGGCGATCCCTGCTCGGAAGTAATCATTGAGGTAACGCTGCACAAGACGCAGCTCTTTGTCCGGATGGTCGTACAAAAAGAGAGTCAGGTTGTCATCACCGGCGCACATTGTTTTAAAAGCAAAAGGCGCGATCCCCGCCTGTACGCATGCAGCTCTGATATAGAGAATGTTGAGCGCAGTGTCCAGCCAACCCGTCCATAATGACCCAGACGGTACCATAAAGACTCCCCCGTCATCCAAAATAATAACCCGCTCGATGAGGGCACTGGTCATCATTAACTTATACGCCTCCAGTAGCCTCCTCCCTCTTGTCAAGCATACCAAAAGTAAAACAATTACCAAAGGAAGAAACGGCATTAAAGGAGAAAGATGTGAAATTGATTTGTAATAGCAAGTCCTAGAATAGATTGATTTTCATTCCTAAAATATGTTGTATTCTCCCCTACATATAGAGGAAGAACCGATGATCTTTACACACTGAAATAAACACATTCTTCACTCCAATAGTTTCAATATGCACAACCAGTCTAAGTCTCTCGATTACCATCGTTAAGATGGTATCAGAGCAGGTATGGACTCAGAAAAAAGTTCATCATCGTCCGTAATATACCTTTCCCGACCCTTTGCAACCTGCAAACAACCAAAAGAAATCATGTCAGAATCCATGCTTTCTAATACAGAAACGACAAACCCAGAAACACCAAATCAGCCAACGGTTGGAGCCGATCTCGCCGCACAATTTGCGGCATTTCTGAGACAACGACACCATACCAAACAAAACAACCAAGATCCATCACTCTTAATCGTCGAGTGAAATCAAGGAATCCACGAACGATTCGATTCCCGCAATTGAAGCAAAAAATCAAGGAATAGCCTCTAGTCTCGCAGCCCGCAGCTGATCCGTTCTCCCACCAAGGGCCGCCGATCGACCGTGGAACCAGCGGTCGGACGACAACAAGAGCCAGCGGACTTGCTCGCACTGTGGAGGCAAGAAACATACAAAAGATGGGTGTTTTTTGCTCATAGGCTATCCCGAATGGTGGGACAATATAAAAAAGGCAAGAGCTGCGACCATAACAAATCGGGGAGGCTGGGCGGCGGCTGTGATGGGGGAACGAGCTACCAATGCCGGAAAACCAGCGGGCAGCACCGGACCGGTGCGTGGGAGCGACGGAGGTGACGGAGGAGATCGATGGAGTGTGGAGGGGGCGAGAGCCTCGGTGGTTAGGGTTCCAGAAAATCCCAATTTACACAGCCCAAATCAGCCGAATCCCTCACTTCGATCCCCAAATCAGCCAAATCCCTCACTTATCCCAAAACTTCCCCAAATCACAAAAACACCCCAAATCCCTCACTTATCTCAAAACCGACCCCCAAACTCTCACATATTCAAATTACAACCCCATAAAAAGCAAAAATTACAATCTAACCCCTCATTTGCAAAAACCTTGCAAATGACACCCCAATCTTCCAACCACCTCGAAAACAACCCCACCATACCATGTCAAAACCCTTTTGATGCCTTAGCCTGTTCCTCCACATCCAACTCCGAACAAAAAGACCCTCACTGGATTTTTGACTGTGGAGCAACCGATACGATCTCATTCGAAGCCTCAGATTTTGTATCTCTTGCCAAATCAACAAAAACCTATGTCCAAACCACCAGTGGGGACCTAGCAAAAGTTATGGGGGCTGGCACAATCAACATTTCGCCCACACTATGCCTCTCCAATTGCCTTTTTGTTCCATCTCTGTCCCATAAACTGTTATCAATTAGTCACGTGACCAGAGAACTGAACTGCAAGTTACTAATGCAACCTCGATTTTGCATGTTATAGGATATCAAAATGGGGACGATAGTTGGGCGTGGCACTGAGCGACACGTCCTGTATTATGTGGACGAGATAGCCCAACAGAGTGCTGCGTTGATGCCGACTCCCGGACCGACTGACAGACAGGCTTGGCTTTGGCATCGTCGGTTAGGACACCCATCTTTAGGGTATTTTCGCCTTCTTTTTCCTAAGTTAGCTAGATCATTGAACTATTTTCATTGTGATACTTGTGTGTTAGCTAAAAACCATAGACATTCATTCAAGTGAAACAATACTAGAGTGAAATCTCCTTTTGCTTTAGTCCATTCCGATGTTTGGGGTCCGGCACCCATCGCTGGGGGCAAGGTTTCCGTTATTTTGTTCTCTTTATTGATGACTACTCACGCATGACCTGGATTTATTTCTTAAAAAATAAACATGACATGTTTGATAAGTTTGTAGACTTCTATAATCTTGTTCAAACCCAATATAAACACACCATCCAGATCCTTAGATCCGATAATGGGAGGAATTTGTCAATCATAAAATGCAAGAATTTTTTAGGAATAAAGGGCTAGTCCACCAAACCTCATGCGCATACAATCCAGAACAAAATGGGGTTGCGGAACGGAAAAACCGTTACATCCTAGAAATCACACTAGCTCTTTTAATTGAGTCCAAAGTACCAAAATCCTTCTGGCCCGAAGCTGCCGCCACTGCCGTGTACCTCATAAACCGTCTACCAACCGGAATACTCAAATTTAAAACTCCCCTCGATACCTTTTCCCAACATTTTGAAATCCCATCATCCCACTCCCTTGAACCTAGAGTCTTCGGGTGCTTGGTCTTTGTTCATATTCCTAAGCAAGACCGTTCCAAATTCGACCCTTGTGCCCTTAAATGTGTATTCCTTGGCTACGGTAAAAATCAGAAAGGCTATAGATGCTATGACCCAAAAACCCGTAGGATACACACCACCATGAATTGCGATTTTGTGGAAGGAGAATATTTCTACACCCAATCTAGTAGTCAGGGGGAGATACAACCTTCAGACCATAGTCCTCACAACGACCTCCTAGATTGGCTGCCAAGTATCCAAAACCACCAGTTAGGGGGAGAGCCTCAGACAAGGGAACCACAGATAGGGGGAGATCCATAGCCAAGTCCTGTCACAGACGTTGGTCCACCTGAAGAAGCTAGCAACACCGCTGGGCCGTCAAGTCCTGTAATGCAGAACGAGGAACAAAGTGACACTACCCGACCATCAACCCCGCCTTCGATTCCCGAGGTAATCAGTTCAGATGTTGATACTAATCTTGACAGGAACAATGAGGACCGTGAAACTAGTGGAGATACACAGGATCCATATGAACTGCCCCCACGGAGAACAAAAGGGGTACCTCCTAGACGCTACTCACCAGACTGGAAAGGGAAAAAGGCAAAATACGCAGTATCCAATATTGCGCAGGGTTACTTATCAGAAATGGCCAGGGCCTTCGAAGCTGCTTTATATGAGGAAGAAGACATTCCGCAGACGTTTGAGGAGGAAAATAAGCATAAGCACTAGAGAGAAGCCATGAAGAAGGAGATAGATGCCCTTATGAAGAATGGCACTTGGGAGAAATGTACTTTGCCAAAGGGAAAGAAGCCAGTTGGATGCCGATGGATATTCACCATAAAAAGAAGAGCAGATGGTTCAATCGAGAGATACTAGGCAAGACTTGTGGCGAAAAGATATACCCAAGTCTATGGCGTGGATTATGAAGAGACATTCTCTTCAGTAGCTAAGATGGAGACTGTAAGAACACTATTATCGGTGGCAGCATGCAAAGACTGGAATCTACACCAGTTTGATGTGACTAACGCGTTCCTCCATGGAGAACTAGAAGAGAACAAGGAGGTATACATGGAAGTCCTTCAAGGGTTCTCCGGAGCATTTGGAAAAAGGGAAAGTTAGCCGGCTAAGGAAAACCTTGTACGGGTTGAAACAGTCCCCTAGGGTCTGGTTCGGCAGGTTCTGCCAAGCTATGTTCAAGCACGGATTCTAACAAAGTCATTCCGATCACACACTCTTCACAAAAAGGAGAGATAACAAGGTAACATGTCTGATTATCTACGTTGATGACATGATTATCACAGGGGATGACATAGAGGAAATCCAGAGGCTGAAGGAAAATATGTTCAAAGAATTCGAGATGAAAGATCATGGAGCTCTGAAATACTTCTTGGGGATAGAAGTGTTACGATCCAAACATGGAATATTCCTTAGGCAGAAAAAGTACGTCCTAGATCTGTTGGCAAAAACAGGGCTCCTCGAATGCAAGCCCGCGGACACTCCAATGATTCCCAATCATGGTTTGAAAATAGAGGAAGGAGCGGAACTTGCAGACAAAGAAAGATACCAATGGCTTGTTAGAAAACTCATCTATCTCTCACACACTAGACCCGACATTGCATACGTCGTAGGCATTATGAGTCAGTTCATGCACCAACCCCAAGCTAATCACATGGAGGCTGCATTGAGGATCGTGCGTTATTTGAAAGGTACTATAGGATATGGAGTATTCCTAGCCAAGAGAGAAGACTTAGAAATTGATGGATACACCGATGCCGACTGGGCAAGCAACCCAGTGGATAGAAACTCTACAGGAGGCTACTTTACGTTCATCGGGGGAAACTAGGTTACATGGAGGTGTAAGAAACAGAAGGTTGTAGCTCTATCTAGTGCCGAGGCAGAGTTTCGAGGAATGAAAAGTGGACTCATGGAAATCATGTGGCTCAGAAGACTACTCACAGAAATCGGCTTCCCACCTACTCGGAAGAGCCAATTGTTCTGTGACAACAAAGCTGCCATTAGCATCTCAGAAAATCCTGTGCAACACGACCGAACAAAGCATGTGGAAGTTGATCGACACTTTATCAAAGAAAAGTTGGAAGGAGGGATTGTGGAATTCCCGTTTGTCCGTTCAGAAGAACAGCTTGCAGATATTTTGACAAAGGCCGTTCACCCAAAGGTCTTCAAAGAAATATTGGGGAAGTTAAGCATCGGAGATACCATTGCTCAACTTGAGGGGGAGTGTCAAACATACCAAAAGTAAAACAATTACCAAAGGAAGAAACGGCATTAAAGGAGAAAGATGTGAAATTGATTTGTAATAGCAAGTCCTAGAATAGATTGATTTTCATTCCTAAAATATGTTGTATTCTCCCCTACATATAGAGGAAGAACCGATGATCTCTACACACTGAAATAAACACATTCTTCACTCCAATAGCTTTCAATATGCACAGCCAGTCTAAGTATCTCGATTACCATCGTTAAGACCTCTCACATCCTTTGCCTCAAAGCAGCTGACCACGACATCGATGATAAACGCTATGTCCTCAGCGGGACGCTCTCTGTCAAACTTGGACCTGTCCAGCTCCACTATAGTCCCCGCTGCCTCGACCTTCTTCTACACTGTCCCCCAGTCAGCACTTGTCTTCAGCACCCCATTCTTGAACCCACACTCCTCTTCCAGCCTCTTGGGATACGGCAAAGCAGACATGACGTTGTAGAGCGGGCTTGAGGCCGCTTGCTCAAGTGCATCCAACATCATCCGAGAGGCATCCCCCTGGCTACCTTCTGCACCGCCTTCTCGTTCTTGAGTAGCTTGCTCCGAAAACCAACTCTTGCACCAAAGTGGGGCATCTGCTCTGCAGTCAGCGTTCGTGCCCCAAATTGGTCATAGTACCACCACATCTCCTTCTCAAGCATCCGCTTGAGTTCATACTTCCCCTTTACACCAAAGGCACGGAGAAACGGTTCTGCCGTCGCCTCATTGTTGAAGTTCTTCATCACACAAACACCCTCCCCGTCCGGGACCTCCAATCCTGATGGAAGGGAGAGGACTTCCCTAGAAAAGTCCACAGGAAAGAGGTCCCTCAGCACCCTACCAGGAGGATCATCAATCGCACTACCGAGCAGAAGGAGTGCGTCGCCAATGTCGCCGCCCCCGCGCACCATTGCACTACTCTCCTCCCAGCCCCGCATCGACCCCCCTCCGATGATTCTCCGTAGTCCCGCCTCCCACCTACTCCTCGCGGTGGGGATGCCCCGTGGTTGCTGTATCTTGAACGGAATCTGTATGTGAATCCTCAGACTCCGCATTACTTCTTGACCTCTGCGAGAGCGTTTGAGGCCGACCGCGAGCGGGTTGTTGACCCTTACCCCTACTTGTGCCTGCGACTCTAGGACGCTTGGCTCGACTAGGTCCGACAGGGAGTGGTTCTGCCCGGGCCGGTGGGGGGGGAGGGGTGATCCCACAGAGATAATAGAGGCCAGCGTCTTCCTCTTCTCCTTCGGAATCCTCTGCAGCATCTGGTGCACCTGCGGTAGCCAGGAGATGTTCAAGGTTCTTCTCTTGCCGAGTGTTGAACGAGGAACGAAAACTCAGTAATTTCTTCCTCGCATATCGGAGCAGTGCCGCCAACCTCTGCTCATCTTTGATGAAGTTGATCTCATTCTCCCTCTTCACTATTCGAGCACACTGGTGGATCCAGAACTTTTAATCTCGGGGTACGAATTATACAACAAATAATTACTTTATATCACATTATTAAAATAAAAATTATAAAAAATAGTAGGATAATGAAATTAATTAGTTTGTATTCCTGAAAAATGACTATTATAACCACAACAAAATTACAAAAATACTCCTCAAACTATCTAATTTTGAATCAAAGCATCAAGAATATAACTGAAATAAAAATATATACTAGTATAAAAGTATACTACTAATGAACATCTAAAACGGAAAAAGAAAGAAAATTAAATTCATACTAAACTATTAAGAGTATAATTGAAATAAAAAATAAAACGTAATATAACCTAATCTTTGGAAAAGAAATAGGTTCACTGAATTTTCAAATTTTATGTCACATTAAGAATATATTTCAGATAATAGTACTATAATTTGATAAAAAAATTACCTATAGATAAAAAAAATTGCAATAGATCATTGAGAGAAACTAAAAATCCTAGGGTAATTGAATTTTCAATTTTTATACCACATTAAGAATATAAATCAAATAAAAGTTTAATGCAATAAAAAACTACTTAAGAGATAAAAATAATTCAAATACTCCATCATTGAATAATAGATACTATAAGTAATGCACCATGGGCAGGATTCGAACACGGGCATGGAGGTAAATAATGCAAGAGCTCAACCACCAGACCAATACCACAATTGTTCATTGGTACTACAATTATACATCAAGAACCCAAACTTTGGGGTGCAGCTGTACCCCTTATTCTAATGTGGCTCCGCCACTGTTCCAGCATACTGACTGCAGGCTAGATCCTGCCCACCCGCCGCTCGCGGCTTGGTCCTATTGCCCCTGGCTGCTGCCTCGGCCACATATATCTCCCAACACTGATTGTTGCGATAATCTTCATCCAGCTCTTCCATTACAGAGACAGGAAGATAGGCCGCGACAATCTCCTGCCGCCTCGCCTCCTGCCTCGCCTCAAGTTTGCGGATACCCTGCCTCAACACCTCAATCTCGCTCTGATAAGCAGACATCTCCTGCTTGAGATGATTGGAGAAGTCTTGGCGCTGAATCTGGACGATAGATTCTGTAGATAATTAGGTAATAGAATCATTCTTATTCAATATGTTAATGTGCAGAGATTGTACAACTTATATAGGATACAAAAATACACAAATAAGGTAAACCTAATTACATTGAATGCATTCTATCTTTGGTAAATATTCTCGTCTATCAATTCCGTGTATCCTCCTTGATTTCTTCCTTATTTCTTGCTAATCTTGCTAACACTCCCCCTCAAGTTAAGTAACGGGATTCCCGATACTCAACTTGCACAGTACGTCTCGGAACGACTTTGAGTTCACGGCCTTCGTTAGAATGTCTGCCAACTGATCTTCAGATTTGACAAAGGGCATTTCCACCACCTTAGCTTCAATGTTCTCTTTGATGAAGTGTCTGTCTACTTTTACATGCTTGGTTCGATCATGTTGGACTGGGTTTTCGGATATACTGATTGCCGCCTTGTTATCACAAAATAGCCTACACGGCTGTATCGGGCGCATGTCCAATTCTGTCATAAGTGTTCTCAGCCACAATATCTCAGTCAACCCGCTTTTGATTCCTCGGAACTCTGCCTCTGCACTGGACAATGCCACTACCTTCTGCTTCTTACTTCTCCATGTCACAAGATTTCCTCCTACAAACGTAAAATAGCCTGCAGTCGATTTTCTGTCATTTGGATTCCCAGCCCAATCAGCGTCAGTGAAACCATTGACCTCCATGTGACCATGTTTCTCGAAAATAATCCCGTGCTCCGCTGTTCCCTTCAAGTATCGAACTATTCGGAGCACTGCCTCCCAATGCTCTTCTTGGGGTACATGCATTAATTGACTTACCACTCCCACTGCATAGGCTATATCTGGCCTTGTGTGTGAAAGATAGATCAATTTTCCGACTAACCTCTGATATCTCCCTCTGTCCGTCTGTCTTGCTCCTTCCTTTAACTGCAGCCCGTGATTCTGAATTATGGGGGTATCTGCTGGCTTGCAATCTATCATCCCAATTTCTGCCAACAGGTCTAATATGTATCATCCCAATTTCTGCCAACAGGTCTAATATGTACTTCCTTTGGTTGATGAAGATTCCCTTCTTCAATCGTAGCACCTCTATTCCTAAGAAGTACTTGAGCAATCCCAAATCTTTCATCTCAAACTCTTTGAACAAGTTCTTCCTCAGCTCACCAATTTCCTCTTCATCATCTCCTGTAATGATCATGTCATCTACGTATATAATCAGACATGTGATCTTACCTTTTTTCTTCTTGAGAAATAACGTGTGATCCGAATTGCTCTGCTTGTATCCATATTTCTTCATTACTTCCGTGAATCTTCCAAACCAAGCTCGTGGAGACTGCTTCAATCCGTAGAGAGTTTTCTTCAACCGACAAACTTCACCATTCTGGAATTCTTGAGCAAATCCTGGAGGAGGTTCCATGAATACAGGTTTTGGCAATTCTCCATGGAGGAATGCATTAGTTACATCGAACTGATGGAGTGGCCAGTCCTTGTTAGCTGCAATGGAAAACAGGACCCTCACGGTGTTGATTTTGGCTACGGGGGAGAACGTCTCTGCATAATCTACACCATAAGTCTGAGTATACCCCTTTACCACGAGTCGAGCTTTGTACCTTTCTATCGAGCCGTCCGGTCTTCTCTTGATTGTGAATACCCATCTGTACCCAACGGTTCTTACCCCTGCAGGTAATTTACCTTTCTCCCACGTGTTATTCTTCATCAGAGCCTTCATTTCGGTTAACATTGCTTCTCTCCAGTGTTTATGTTCCATTGCTTCTTCGGTCGTTCTAGGAATCTCTTCCTCCTCGTACAACGCAGCGAAAAAAGCCCTTGCCATTTTGGACAGATTTCCCTGCGCGAAATTCGCCACTCCATATCGGCTTTTCTTCCCTATCCTCTCGGGGGAATATCTTTTCGGCGGTATCCCCCTGGTACTCCGTTGGGGAAGTATATATCGTCCAGTGTCCCCGTCGATTACATTCTCCTCCACTTGGGTTTCTGTGTCAACTTGGTCAGTGGAAATAGGTATAGAAGATTGATCTTAGTCGGGTGTTACCTCGGATATCGTCGGAGGGGGATCTTGAGTTAGTGGTTGAGATGACTCTTGCGGCGAGACCTGCTCGGCGGTAGTGTCAACTGGTTATGTTGGGTCCTCAATCGAAGAGCTTGACAATGGCACAACCCAACTTAGGTAGTCACTGCCACCTGGATCACTCTCCCCCTGGCTACTAAGGTGGGTTTGGTAAAAGAATTCGGTCTCCAAGAAGTTACAATTCATAGAAGTGATGACCTTTTTGGTGTGGGGATCAAAGCATCGGTATCCCTTTTGGTTTATCCCATATCCCACGAAGACACATTTAGTTGCACACGGGGACAATTTAGTTCTTTCATGTTTTGGAATGTGTACGTAAACGCTACAACCGAAGACTTTGGGTGTGAGGTTTAGGTGTTCTGGGATATTGGCAATTTTGGACAAGATATCAAGAGGTGTTTTCATTCGGAGGATTTTTGTAGGGAGTCGGTTCATGAGGTAAACAGAAGTGGAGACTGCTTCGGGCCAGAAAGAGGTCGGGACTTTGGATTCTATCATCAGGGCTCGGGTCATTTCAAGGATTGTTCTGTTTTTTCTTTCGGCTACTCCATTTTGTTCGGGTGTATAGGGACAGGAGGTTTGGTGGATAATGCCTTTTTCGGTGCAGAATTGGGTCATAGCACTATTTACGAATTCTCTCCCATTGTCATATCTAAGAGTCTTAATAGTAGTGTGGAACTGTGTTTGGATAAGTGTGAAAAAAGATGTGAACCTATCGAACACTTCAGACTTATGTTTCAGAAAATAAACCCACGTCATTCTAGTGCAATCATCGACAAATATCACAAAATACTTAAAACCATTTCCACCAATAATTGGTGCTGGACCCCACACATCAGAATGCACTAAGGAAAACATGGAATTCATTCGAGTATTCGTAGGTTTAAAAGACTGTCTGTGGCTCTTAGCCAAAACACAAGTTGCACAAGAGAAATCAACAGGAATAGAGAGTTTCGGAAAAAGTAGTTTAAAATAACCCGGGGAGGGGTGTCCTAGTCTTCGGTGCCAAAGCCAAGTTTCTTGTTTCGTGGACCCGTGAGCCAGCATTGCACTACCATGTTGAGCTATCTCGTCCACGTAGTAGAGTCCTTGCTTCTCAGTGCCATGCCCAAGAATCCTCCTCGTCTGAATATCCTACAAGATACAAAAATCGAGGTGCATCAGGAGGGTGCAGTTCAATTCCTTAGTAACATGACTAATAGACATCAGCCTCTGAGACAGTGTAGGGACATATAAGCAGTTCTTTAGACGAAGAGTAGGAGAAATCTCAATAGTTCCATATCCCACTACAGTAATCAATTCCCCATTAGCCGTTCTGATATAAGATTTACCCACTTCACAACTTAGATCAACAAAATCATTTTTCTCGGGAGTCATTGTATCAGTTGCCCCACAGTCAAAAATCCACCCTTTCGCATGTGTATCAGTCATATTATCAACATGAAATGCAGCGGAAATTTTTTCAAGTGGTGAAAACGGGTTTTCAGAAATATAGTCACACAAAATAGGGGTTGTTTTGCAATTTTCGGGAGTGAAGGGGTCCATATAACATTTATTACTCCAGCTGGGGTCAGATTCGAATTTATATGGATCAGGGGGGTCAATATAAATTTTTCGGGGTCTATTTCGCGAAATCGGACAATTATGTGGGTGAAATCGTAAATTGGGCAAATAACTAGGGTTTGGCTTGGTGCCAAACCCTTTACCTCCATTTGCGATTCCGCCTCTCTTCTCGTCCGATCCACCCGCCGATTCTGTGCGTCCGGCGAAATTGCCGCCCCCCCCCGCACGTTGCCGCCTCCAGGTTGAGCCCCTGATCTCACGGCATGTCCCTGTCCACCGTTTCCTCCCTGGTTGTTGGAACCGCCTTGCTTCGGTATTCCTTCCTCGTTCACTCCGACAGCTAATTTGGCCTGAAATTGGGGGGTTCTTGCCTTCTGTCGTTCTTCCCACCACTCTGGGTATCCCAATCTTTTGAAGCACGTCTCATACGTGTGCTTCTGCTTGCCACAATGCGAGCACCACAGTTTCGACGTGTCTTGTCGGTGGCTCCCTGGTCGGCTGGTAGCTGAGGGTCTCGGTGGTGGTCCTTGTCGCGGACGTTGATTTTGGGCAGCGAACCCACTTCCGATTCCCCCAGATGATGTATCCCCGGCGTAATTGCCGATGGCTTCGGGTGGAGGGGACGATGCCGGTAGCATGAGGTTTCGTCGAGCCGCCTCCGTCTTCACCCACCCGTAAGCAGCTTCGACTGATGGGTACGGGTCCTCCTTGAGGATTTCTCGTTTGATGGAGTCGTATTCCGGGTTCAGTCCAGTCAGAAATTTGATCAGACTCTTCTCGTTCGAATGGACTCTGTATTGGTTCACGCCCTTATCGCAGCAGGTGATGGGTTGTTTCTGGCATCGGTCAATGTTGATCCATAGCCCGTTGATCCTTCGGTAATATGTTTCCAAATCAAGCTCTCCCTGTCTGATGGTTATTGCCTTTTCCTCCAAATCATATATTAGATACTTATCTGCTTTATTCTCGAATGTGATTGCGAGGCTGTCCCATAATGCTTTGGCTGTCAAGTGGTGTGCGAAGTCGGCAATTATCTCGTCTTCGATGTTGTCGACGATCCACGAAAACACCACCAAGTCGTCTTCCTCCCAATCGTCATACCCCTTGCTCCCGGGTTCTGGCGGTTCGTTTCGGATATGTGAGTAGGCCCCTCGGCCTCCGATCTTGACTTTCATAAGTCGAGACCACAACGGGTAGTTCTTTCCATTGAGCTTGAATGCCACGGTGACATTTTTGCTGTTCTTTAATCTTCCTGACTGATCTGGTTCAGGGTTGTTCTTCACGTCCCCTGTTTCTGACATGATCTGTTTGTAGGTTTCTGGTTCGGTTTCTTCTGGTTCGGGTAAGTTCGGTCTATGCCGGGGTCGGGTTTGGTATATTGGCTATGATGAGGGTATTTCTGAGCCGCCTAAGAGCTTCTTCCTGCTCTGGTACCATGTAGATAATTGGGTAATAGAATCATTCTTATTCAATATGTTAATGTGCAGAGATTGTACAACTTATATAGGATACAAAAATACACAAATAAGGTAAACCTAATTACATTGAATGCATTCTATCTTTGGTAAATATTCTCGCCTATCAATTCCGTGTATCCTCCTTGATTTCTTCCTTATTTCTTGCTAATCTTGCTAACAGATTCAATAGCCACGTCCTGGGGGGCGAAGACATTCATCGCACGAGCTTCGCGTACTTGGTGATCTTGACCCGCCCGAGTGCGCAACCACTTGGAGAACTCCACGAACTGCTTGACGGTGCAAGTGGTGTGCAGTTCGAAGAGGGAGTTGTTGACGCCCAAACTCGTGACAGAACAGAGAATGTTGGACTCACTGAAACGAGCCACTTTCTGCACGTGCTTTAGGTAGCTCTTGAAACTGTACCCGCTGTTGATCGCGAGTTCACGATTGAAGATGGCCAGGGGGTAGCCAGCGGTGACCAGGGGCGCGGCTGCCTCCAGGAGTTCCTGCTTCTCTTGCTCAGCTGTAACGGTAAAGTCGAGGATCGGGAGTGCTGCCATTGCTGATGTAGAAGACCTGTAAGAGATAAAAGCTATGTTACGATCTTACGCCGTGATCGACCTATCGTAGCTCGTCACTGCCGAACTCGATGACTTCTTCGCGGTCGGCTGCCGAACTCCGTGATTCCTTCGCGGTCGGCCTATCTTACCTCGTCACTGCCGAGCTCAGTGACCTCTTCTCGGTCTTCCTCTCTTAGTTCGGCGTTGCCGAACTCAGCGATAAAACGCCGATCTCAACACTTGAATGATCAATAGAATGGATTGCATTAACAATGATAATGTTCTACAATCGAATAAGAAGCAAAGAGGAGCTCGCGATCCACGATCGGAGCTTAACAAACATACAACTCACAATATTCACGACAACTCAAAAGAAAGAACAACTACTGCTATTTATACTCTCTGTATCTTAGCTCACTTCCTTCTCATTGGCTAGCAACACGTCACTGCCCTCTTCTTATTGGTTGAGACCTCTTAACTAATGCCACGTCACCGCGCTCTCCTTATATATCGCATGCATGTTCGCTAATGTTGCATGCATGTAAGCTAATTACGGTTTATACTCATGCATGCAACAATGCTCCCCTCTTAAGGTTCCTTTTCCACAAGGAACCATGGAAATCTGGCTTTAATCACCTCCGCAAACTCCCATGAAGCATCTGCCGGCGATTTTCCCTCCCAATGGATGAGCCATTTAGTAGCCGCTTGATTATGTCTCTTAACCATTTTTCTGTCGAGTATCGCCTGAGGAATAGCGTCATTTAAGTGAGATATCTCTGGTAGATCAGTTACGGGGCCTGTTGGAGGGGAAGCTGGTTTCAACAATGATACATGAAACACATTATGAATTGTAGCCGAGGCTGGTAGATTGAGTTTATAAGCTACTGCACCAATCCTATCCAATATCTGATATGGACCAAAGTATTTGGGCTCAAATTTGTGGTGTTTTCCTCGGATGGATCTCTGCCTATACTCTCTCAATTTCAACCAAACCCACTCCCCTATCTCAAACTCCTTATCACTTCTGTGTTTGTCCGCTTGTTTCTTCATTCTGTCAGCCGCTTTCTGGACATTTCGTTTAAGTATAGCAAGCATCTCTTCTCTGTCTCTGAGAGCAAGATCGACTGCTTCAATATTGGAATCACCCGGTAAATAAGGAACATGTAAAGGAGGTGCAAAGCCATATAGAGCTTCAAAAGGAGTCATTCTAATACTCGAGTGATAGGTAGTATTGTACCAGTACTCAGCCAAACTCAACCAATGGAACCAAGTATGCGGTTTCTCTCCCATAGCACAACGTAAATAGCATTGTAAACTTCGGTTGACTATTTCAGTTTGCCCATCCGTTTCTGGGTGATAAGCCGTGGAATACAACAACTCAACCCCTAACAAGCTCATGAATTCTTTCCAGAAACTTCCCACAAAGATAGCTCCTCTATCACTCACAATCTTAACTGGCATTCCATGCAATTTAAACACAGAATCCATAAACACCTCAGCTACTTTCTTTGCTGTAAATGGGTGTGAAAGAGCCATAAAATGTGCATATTTACTTAGTCTATCCACCACCACAAATATAGTGTCATAACCTTGAGAGCTCGGCAAGGCTTCAACAAAATCCATTGAGATATCTGTATAAATTGCAGTAGGTATTGGGAGAGGCTGTAATAATCCAGACGGAGAAGTATTACCAGGCTTGTATTTTTGGCAAGTAACACATAGTCGCACAAACTCTCTGACATCTTTTCTCAGTTTCGGCCAATATAACAGGGCAGCTATCCTCTTGTAAGTTCCCAATACTCCTGAATGACCAGCCAAGGCAGATCCATGGAAAGTAGATAAGATCTGAGCCTTAAGTAACACATCATTTCCCACCACCAGCTTGCCTTTTCTTCTCAGTTCTTCCCTCTCCCAACTAAATTTTGGATGAGACTCTGTATTCTGCCTTTTTTCTTCCAAAATTTTCTGGATCAGAGTGTCTTTTTTCCATGATTCCTTAACTTTTGCAATTAACTCAAGAGGAATCACAAAGGAAGTTAGAGCATAAGTCATCACTTCTGGAACTCTAGACAAAGCATCAGCCACTGAATTCTCAATGCCTTTCTTGTATCTAATTTCATAATCAAATTGCATTAGCTTGGTCATCCAAGCTTGTTGAGTAGGTGTAGTCAGCTTCTGATCCATCAAATATTTCAAACTCTGATGATCAGTCAGAATGATGAACTTCTTGCCTTGCAAATAATGATACCACTTCTTCACAGCCATTAAAATAGCCAACAATTCCTTCTCATATACTGATAAAGTCTGATATTTAGGAGATAGAGACTTACTAATGAAGGCTATGGGGTGCTTATCTTGCATTAGCACAGCTCCAATTCCAAATCCCGAAGCATCAGTCTCTATAACGAACTCTTTAGAAAAATCTGGCAAGGCCAACACAGGAGCTGTTATCATAGCCATTTTCAGCTTTTCAAAAGCTTCTTGTGCTTCATTTGTCCACTTGAATGTATTGCCCTTAATCACCTCTATCAGTGGTCTAGCTATCACTCCATAATGATGCACAAATCTCCTGTAATAGCCAGTTAAGCCAAGGAAGCTTCTCACTTGTTTGACAGTCTTAGGCTGAGGCCAATGTTTCACTGCTTCTATTTTTCCTTCATCAGTTGAGACCCCTTCATGAGATATAACATGACCGAGATACTCCACTTTCTTACACCCAAAAGTACACTTGCTCCTTTTAGCTAATAAGCTATGTTCTTTCATCAATTCCAGAACCACTCTCAAGTGTTGCTCATGGGCCTCTTGGTTGCTGCTGTAGACTAGAATATCATCAAAGAATACCAGTATAAATTTCCTCAAATAACTTCTGAAAATTGTGTTCATTAGATTCTGAAATGTTGCTGGAGCATTTGTCAAACCAAATGGCATGACTAAAAACTCATAGTGCCCGGAGTGAGTTTTAAAAGCAGTCTTATGGACATCCTCCGGTCTCATCCTTACTTGCCAGTAACCTGACCTTAAATCAATCTTTGAGAACCAAGCAGCCTTACCCAATTCATCTAGCAACTCCTCAATAACAGGTATAGGGTACTTGTCTTTGACAGTGATAGCATTCAATGCTCTATAATCCACACACATTCTCCAAGTAGAGTCCTTCTTTTTAACCAACACAATGGAACTTGCAAAAGGGCTCTCACTATGTCGAATAACTCCAGCCTTAAGCATATCTTCAATCATAGCTTCAATAACATTTTTCTGATGTGCAGCATATTTATAAGGTCTCATGTTGATGGCATCTGCTCCCTCTTTTAAAATAATTTTGTGATCCAGTTCTCTCTGTGGAGGTAGTGTTTTCGGCTCCTCAAATATTTCAGCAAACTCTTTAAGAATCATATTAAGCTTTGGCCAAATTTCCTCAACACTAAGCTCATAACATAAATCTGCCTCCAACTCAACAGCAGGTATCCACTGACTGAGCTTTCTCTCATTAACATCAGCTTCATCTGGATTCATTATGTGTAGAAAATTCAATTGCTCAACCTTAGGTGACCATCTCTCACCTTGTAGTTTCACTTCCTCTCCATTCAACTTGAAGACCATACTGAGATTGTTAAAATTCCACTTAATCTCGCCCAAAGTGGATAACCATTCTCCACCCAATATCAGATCATAAGTCTCCAGAGTAATAAGATAGACTTCACTCTGAAATCTGGATCCTTGCATCTCCCATTCCAACCTATTGCATTTTTGGGTACATTGCAGAATCTGCCCATTAGCTACTTCCACAGCTTTTGAATTAACAGGAAGTAGTTCACAATTGATTTTTCTAGCCACTTTCGAGCTTAAAAAATTGTGAGTGCTACCAGTATCTATCAATATTCTCAAGATCTTACCCTGACATTTCCCTCTAATCCTCATTACTTGAGGTCCATCCTTTCCCCACACAGCATGTAAGGAGAGCTGCAGATCAGATTTCTCATCTTCTTCTTCATCCTCACTCACTTCCTGCACCTCATTACTTCCCACTTCTCCTACCTCAAGTAGCTGCACAACATATGATCTTCTCTTACTACACTGGTGGTTTGGAGTGAATTTCTCCGTGCACCAGAAACACTCTTTTCTTGCCCTCTTTTCATCCATTTCTTTTGGAGTCAAATTGGTACTAGCTCTAACACCATTCGGTCTACCAACCTCCTTGTTACTTCCATTCCAGTTATTCAAGACTCCAACCTTATTAGTAGCAGTCACAGCCAAAGGTTTGCTATTAGAATAGTAGCTACTGCTCGCTTGAACATGGCTCTGACTAACCTTTGTTTTAACACCTAGAGCTCTCACAGTCAACTCTTGTAGTTTAGCTAAAGAGTAAGCCTCAGATAATGCCTTAGGTCTAAACATACGCACAGGCATTTGTAGTTCATCAATTAATCCAGATAAGAAGAAGCTCAAAGCTTGATCCTCTCTAATTCCAGCTCTAGGATATAATTCATCAAAGGTATCCATGTAATTTTGTAGCGTACCTGTTTGTTTGAGGTTCCTGAGGTCAGCTAATGGATCCTCATATGCGTGAGCACCAAAGCGAGCGGCCAAGGATGAACTATAGCTCGACCAATCCGCGTACGCCATATCTCCATGTAAGCTTTCAAAACCTCGATGCCACAGCAAAGCCTTCCCTTCTAGATGAATTGCAGCCACTCTAACCTTATCCTCTTCAGGTACCTTAGCCACTTGGAAAAAGTACTCAGCTCTCATCATCCACCCTTCAAAACCGTCTCCATCGAATTTAGGAAATTCATATCGCGTCGATCTTCCTCCATTTTCATACCGATTCCAACCAGTCTCCATTTCATTATTTTTCTGATTCTGCAAATTAAGCGCAGCAATTGTTTGCGACATCTCCATCATCTCGGCCTTATGCTCTTCTCGCATCTCTTGCAATTTCTGTTCCATCGCCTCCAACATTTTCTTCTCCATTTCCGCACCTCGAGTAACCGTTCCGACGTCCGGAGATCGATTGCTCTGAATACCAATTGTTACGATCTTACGCCGCGATCGACCTATCGTAGCTCGTCACTGCCGAACTCGATGACTTCTTCGCGGTCGGCTGCCGAACTCCGTGATTCCTTCGCGGTCGGCCTATCTTACCTCGTCACTGCCGAGCTCAGTGACCTCTTCTCGGTCTTCCTCTCTTAGTTCGGCGTTGCCGAACTCAGCGATAAAACGCCGATCTCAACACTTGAATGATCAATAGAATGGATTGCATTAACAATGATAATGTTCTACAATCGAATAAGAAGCAAAGAGGAGCTCGCGATCCACGATCGGAGCTTAACAAACATACAACTCACAATATTCACGACAACTCAAAAGAAAGAACAACTACTGCTATTTATACTCTCTGTATCTTAGCTCACTTCCTTCTCATTGGCTAGCAACACGTCACTGCCCTCTTCTTATTGGTTGAGACCTCTTAACTAATGCCACGTCACCGCGCTCTCCTTATATATCGCATGCATGTTCGCTAATGTTGCATGCATGTAAGCTAATTACGGTTTATACTCATGCATGCAACAAGCTACAACAAGGAAGCAAGGAAAACGAGCATCGATCTAGGTTTACCAGGCGACTGTGCTACGCGATTAGTAGAAACGAAAACATACAGGGAGAGAAAGGTTTAACTCAGTAAACAAACACATCTATCAATCCAACGGCTCACAGGCACGATCTTCGTGGAGGTGCCACGCGGCAGCATTCGGCTGCTCCCAGGTTAGTAACGGGCCATAACAAGTTGGGCCATTCAAATAAGGATCCGGGCTCAGAATTAATTCAGCCCATCCGATTAATTCTTCAAGGCCAATCCCAATTAAGTCCATTTATCTCACACATTCAAGCTGAAATTGTTAGCTAAATTCTAAATAGGAAAACTATTAAAACTAAATTCCAGTTTTGCTTCTAGATCTAAAACTGAAACAGAAGTAAACATATGCGAAGACGTGTAAGCAAACGGAATCCGAACATATGTGGCCATTTTAGAGAAGAATTCACAAGTGCGTCGAAAATAAAGTTGTTGATGTTTTTTATGCGATTTAAGGATGTTACTCATTCTGAGAATGTGTGACTAAATATGTATTCTATTTGCGGACTTAGAAAAAATTGTCGCAATTTGAGACATGATTTTTCAAACACAACTAGTTGAAGAATTTTGTCCATAAAAAAATGAGCCAATAAACATGTTAAAATGCATCCAAGTTCCAACTACATGAAATTAAACACTAGTAATTGATTTAAATGACTAGTATATATGAAAAAACTTTATCACACACACAAATCATCCTTATATAAAACATACTATCTAAAAATACTCACAAATTTGAGTTGATGAAATTGTAGAATTTTAGTTTTATCATGTTATGTTACATTTCAATAACGGTGCATATAGAAAATTCATATAATTGCCTGTTATTATTTCATTTTTTATCCAGAAAAAAAAAAAAGATAGAGTAGTTCAAATGTTTGAAACTTTAAACCAATATATACCACAATTATGAATCAAGTTGATTGACCGGTTCAGATATTTAAATTACAGTGAAATGCACGGCCGGAATGCTTTTAGCTAATGAAAGAAAAGAAGAAAATAATTACTACATTTATAACAAAACAAGACAAAATAAAAATGAGGCTAAAAATGAACATAAAAGTTGAAATAAATGATATATGGCCCACTTCAAATAATCCAATTTAGTATACAAGTAAAAGAGCGTGAAAATATATAGTATATATATATCATAGCTTCTTAAAATTATTTAAGAAAATAAAATGAAGTCAATAAAAGTTGTTTGTCCTTAATAAATACTGCACCAAACAGTGAAAAGTAAAAACTAATCGAAAGAGGGTTAATATTCTTTCACCAAACAGTGAAAGAGGGTTAATGAATATTCTTTTGGAATTTCATTAGTAGTATTAAAGTGTACTTCAATTTTGACTCATAGTATTAAAGAGTACTTCAATTTTCATCCTTCGTAGTTTTTGACTCATAGTATTAAAGAGTACTTCAATTTTCATCCTTCTTAGTTTTGATTCGTGTTAAGGAGCTAATACATCTAATACATCCAACTCTGTATATAAAGATAAAATGTATAAATTTCAGTGGCGGAGCCAGAGATTTCATAATGGGGGTCCAAAATTAAACTTCAAAAAAAATTACATAAATTAAATTATAAGGTTCAAAATGTAAAAGTCAAATGCAATCACATCATAACATTTGTCTTCTATTCTTCATCTTCTGAAACCGCTGCATAATAGTTTCATTGGTAACTTTAACAAACACATCCTTTTCGATGTAAGGAACTAAGCAATCATTCAATAGTTGGTCTCCCATGCTATTACGTAGAGAAGTTTTGATGATCTTCATTGCTGAAAAGGCTCTTTCTACTGATGCAGTGGCAACTGGTAAAATCAATGACAACTTAACTAATGAATAAACAATTGGAAAAACTTCATGTTTCCTTGTAGAAACCATCTTTTGAGCAAGACCACTGATTCCTGATATTTGTGAAAACTTTTCATCTATGCGCACATCGAAAATAAAGTTCTCAAGTTGACTTTTAAGCTCGGACAAAGGAACTTCAGAAAATTCAGAAGGATAATACCGTGCAAGACGAAGCAGCTTCTCAAATCAAATGCAGAAAATAAATCCCTAGGATCAAAACATGACATACATAAAACTAAGTCTGTGTTGACTTCATCAAAACGTTGATTCACCTCTTGAGCTTGCAAGTCAATAACAGAACAAAAGAGCTCAACTCGATAATAGTGGAGATTCTTCATTTTCTCAGCTCTACGTCTTCCTTTTTTTCAAGCTACAAACTCATCTTCCATGTCAAGCATATCCAGTTCATATTTGCTACAAAACTTAGAAACATCAACAAGCAATACATCCCAATCTTTTTCCCTCATTATTTGCAGACGTGATTTTGCAATACATCCCAATCTTCTGTAGATAATTAGTGAGGGGACCATGGGCCCCCCTGGCCCCACCCTCTCTCCGCCCCTATAATAATGAAAGTAAATAATATATTTATGATTCAATTATCTTTAATTTTAATATAAATTGATTTCTTCCCTTTATTCGAATAGGCTCTCTAACTGCAGCCTTAATAATTTCCTCCAAAGGCGGCATATATTCTCTTCAATCCAACCATTATAACATGTTGTGACATATACATAACATATTAATCAATGCTTCAATAATACTATGACACAAAACGATAACACATATTATTACTATAACAAAAGAGAAGACCCAAATCAATTAATGGAAAGTGAATTAATCACAAAAAATCATATTTTTTTTAAAACATTCAATTCGTCAATCCAGCAATATACGAGCTCTTTCTATTTTTGTTGTAAGCCACTAATAGAATTCCATTTTAATGAAAGAGTTCAATTAATGGAAAGTGAATTAATCACAAAAAATCATATTTTTTTTAAAACATTCAATTCGTCAATCCAGCAATATACGAGCTCTTTCTATTTTTGTTCTAGGCCACTAATAGAATTCCATTTTAATGAAAGAGTTTAGTTTTATTCCGACTTAGGGAGTAACGCATAACCATCATGCGTCTTTATTAATAAAACGCATAACTATCATGTGTATGTACGTAATGACGCACAACCATTATGCGTCTTTCAAGATGTATAACCCTTATGCGTCTTAGTGTAATGACGCATAACCTTTATGCGTCTTTCATTCGGGTTTTAACAGAACGCAGAAGACAGAAGCAGCGCACAGAATACACTTTCAATTCCTCTCTCGGGTGTAGGCGATTTCCGGCGATTTCCAACGTTTTCTCCATAAGTTCCGGTAATTGTTCTTCAATTTAGCTACATTCATCATTATTCATGTTTATTTTGCTTTCATTTGTTAGTTTTACCCAATTTATTAAATTAGCGCTTGTAGGAAAAATGTCCATAATAGTTGTTTTTTTAAATGTTTTTGATGAAGAAATCATGCAAGTATTTGTGAGTTTGTATTGGGGTGGTAGAGTAGTTCAACTACCACATGGTTGGAGAATTCCTTGTTCGCATGGTTGTGCGGTTGCTAGAGGCAGAGGTCACGTTATGATTGACCTCATAGATGAGGGCGACTACCTAGGTACATGGAGACCACAGTACTATGGTCAAGTTTCATTTGATGCACCAAGACACGAAGATTATTGGGTTGAACCTTCATGGAAATTGTGCATCACCCCTCAGCAGTTGATTCCTAGAACGCGTGGCCGAGTTAGAAGAAGGAGGATACGTAATCAAATGGATGTCCGCGAGGAAGATGAACCGAGAGCTCCCCGTCGTTGCAGAAATTGCGTGATAGAGGGGCATGACCGAAGAAATTGCTCAGTCGGTGCTGTTCAGTAACTTCGTGGTATATATTTGCTATATTTTTGGCATTGAGTTGTGTATTGGAGGTCTGTTATGTTTTGTATTGACATTTTTGTTGAATTGCAGGAACTGCTGACAAGAGAGGGCATGGCTTTGAGGATGAATGCTGTTGATATTTGTGTTTGGGGCATATTTGATGGATCTTATTTGACAGTTACTATGTTTATGTATCAACATTTGTGAGATATTGTCGACAGTTATTTTGATTTTTATTGACTTTTGTTGACGGTTGTTATGTCAGATGAATATTGTTTCACCTTAAATATTAAATATGTGACCAAAACCTGTGTCAATATAAACAAATACCAACATATGCCCGAAACCTATTTCAACATAAACAGATACCAACATATGACCAAAACCTGTTTCAATATAAACAAATACCATCATATGACGGCAACCCCTATCATATCAAAGACCTATTTCCCCGAACGCGTGAACTTTGTTGGAGCTTTCCCTTTGTTCTTCCTTGTTGAAAATCCCCTGAATACATTGTACATAGCCTTCCCAATCTTACTTGATGAACTCTTCACAGTTGGTCGTGAGGATCCCTCGGTTGGTGGTAGAAATATTACTTCATCATCTTTTTCCCCGCCCTCTTCTTCCCCGCCCTCTTCTTCTTGGCCCTCTTCTTCCCCCACAGGATCCACAAATTGATAATTCTGGAAGTATGGATCACGTCCTGCTAGAGCTGCATCCCAATCAGACCCACCGCCAAAGAATGAATCACATGATGATCGTGCTCCCCATTGCGAGGGCGCGTGGCTTGCACCACTCAACTGAGACTGTGACCCTGGGTAGACAGACCAACCTGGGGGATCGTACTCTGGATTCGAGGGCTCTAGTACCGCATACTCAGGTTGCGGCTACGACAACCTATGCTGTCGTGTATTCCCGTGCCCACCCGTCCGAACACCCGACAGTCCATGACGAAGAGAAGTTGGTGGGCGTGGCGGCATGACCACATTTCTCCGTTGTGAAGTTGGATACTCCATCACTTCAGTATGGTTCGTCTCACGAAGGGCCTCAGCAGCCATTTCTCGAATCTTCCGTAAGCGAGGGTCTATGTCATGTTCAGAGGTCAAATGTCATATCCCCTGAAGGGTCTCAACCTAGATAACACAAATACAATATCATTACAATCAATCTATACAAACTTCAAACTACATACATTTTTATATACAAAAACATAACATACCATTTTTTCATAGAAGAGGCTTACTCGTTCATCCCATCAGTTGACTGTGTCCCAGGTTGAACTAGGTACGACACTGTGATCCTATTGTACCACTCCATATAACCCAGATTAATGCGACCATCCATGGTCGCCGTTGCATGGTCAAAAGTTGATTGGAACCTGTCGTGTCTCAAATCCCATTCATCAATCAAGAATTTATGTATCTTTGCCCAATCAGCGCCCTTCCTCCCACGGCGGTGACTTTTACACAAATGTTCGGCATTACGTAGCATCCTATCACAATACTCAGGAATACGCTGGTAGCGGTTAAATTGTCGACAAACTCGTCCAGCCTCGAGTGCCTCGACAAATGACCAGCACACCAGGTAAGTGTCGCACAAGAAGGATGCAGTCGAATCAATGCAGTAATCAGGCAGGATACAATCTGCATACGGTCTCCACAGAAACTACAAAAAAAAATAATATAAAAATCAAAATTAATTTCATAGTATAGTAAATTCATTAACTAATACAACAAAAATAAATTTTACCTGGCCGGGACGAATCAGTGATAATTGATCACGATAATGAGCTACTAAATATCGGGGAGCATTTCCAATTTCACTAATTCCGTGCCACCTATACATAAAAGTAATGTCTAAAGTTACCAAAGAAACATAATTAAGTGAGTTAATGTAAAAAATACATTACTTGGCTCCACACGGGGTATACGGCGTGTGCATAGGCGATATCACAAAGGATGGCCTCAATGTGGCCATTCTTTCCCACGCCCATAGCTGCAAAAGAACCATAGGTTTTCTGCTTGCCTACAGAAGCCTCACATAAATAATGATACAGAAATGCTAAAGCAGCACTACCCCAACTGATAGTAGACACTTCGGCCGGATCGTCAAAGGCATTTAACCACATAAAGGGGACCTTGCACCCTGTGGTGTCCGGTATAATAAGCCCCCCTAACAAGATCAAGGCATGTATACGTGCCCTTTGGATGTATGCATAATCATGCAGCCCATCACCCAAATGTATCGTTGCTTGGTGGATAAGAGATGTCATTAACAAACCGCCCTGTTTCGTTTCTGTTTCTCCGTCAGGTATCCATCCCAACATATCTCGACACTTGTTGGGCCAATCTTCATATCCGTTAGGGTAGTCACGACCAGTGAAAACATGACCGTCTGCTCTCAACTCCACAGGCTTTGCACATCCTATAAGGTTACGGTAACTTCTCCAACTGGTAGGTGGAAACAGTGTGTCTCAGGCCTCCAGCGCTCGATCAAGGCAGTGATAAGCTCGTTGTCCATCCTCATCGGCCTTTCACATTCCAACACGCCTTTGAAACCCCATACATCAAGCTAGGCATGCACAAACCGACCCGGCCAGGCGGTTAACCGGCAGTTCGGAACCGTCGGTTCATGAACCGGAACCGGGCCCGGAACCGGCGGGTTGAACCGGCAGAAGGGTCGCAGGGTCGGAAGGGCCGGTTCAGGTTCGGCAATATATTGAACCTGAACCGGCGGTTCAAAACCGGCGGTTCGGCGGTTCGAACCGCCGGTTCAAAGGGTCGAACGGCATAGGGTTCGTAGGGGTTCGTAGGGGTTCAAAGTAGGGATTGGTATGAACCGGCGGTTCGCCGGTTTTGGGCGAAAACCGCTGGTTTTGGACGAAAACCGCCGGTTTGAACCGGCGGTTCCGACCGGTTTCCGCCGGTTCCGGAAGCTTTTCAGGCGTAGGGGCTAGGTGAGGTCAGAAACAGGCGGTTTGTGTCGGAAAACCGTGGACCAACCCGCCGGTTTTGTGGTTGAACCGCCGGTTCAGGCGGTAAACCGGCGGTTCGGCCGAAAATTTGAAAATTTGAAATTTGAATTTTTTTTTTATTTCTTCCAATTTTACTCCTATAAATACCCCACTTCTCCTTCATATTTCCTTACCCCATTCTTGTGTTAACAAGGATTTCATTCTCAATCTCCATTTCTCTATTCTCTCCTCATTCTCTCTAATTGCGCAAGTTTAATTCTACACTTTCTGCTCACTACTATATTTGTTGTGCTCATAATTTACCACTTCTTTTATACATTATACATATTTCATTCCAAGTCAATATTACTTTTCATTTATCAATATATTCAATATGTCTTCTTCTCGTGGAGGATCGGGACGTGGTGATCGGGGCAAGAGAATAGCCCAAGATCAAAGCACTACGCGTCCCTCAAAATCTCGACGACCTAGTCGTCGAGATGTTATGGAAGAGGTTTCCCGATTGGCAGCCGAACGCATGCAAGTAAGTAATGAAAAATTTGTTTTCCAATTCACATGCACAAAATTTCATTAATTTTTTTTTTTGCGTTCTTACTTTTAACTTCTACTTACATAATATTTGTAGATGGAAGAAGATCATAGGACCGCCATGCTACTTGCTGAAATGCAACAAGGTGGGGGTAGGGGAGGTCGTTCCCAACAAGATGAGGAGTTCGACGTTACTATATCGTCGGACTCGGACAACAACGAGGATAGATCGCATTCTCGTATTCCTTCTAGCACCGGCAGAAATGAAGAGATGCCTCCCCCTGCACCCACTAACACGGCAAAAGCTTTGAAATCGGACATTTTTATCAAACACTACAAGAAGGTGGCGGTGGTGATTCCAAGTTCTCACGATCCGAACTCTCAAGAAGAGACTTCGGACTTTCCTGTTTACTGCAACTATTGCGATAAAGTGTACAAATGGTCCGCCGGTGGTGGATATGGCACCCTCCGTCGCCATTTAGTGGCAAAGCATCCGGTAGAATGCGGCACTGTCTCTACCCAAAGCCAACTAAACTTCCAACCCGCAGGCTCGGGTTCGTCAGGTGCGCCTCTATTTAAATATGATAAAAAGAATTTTGATGATACAATGACTAGATGGGCGGCTATGAAGCATATGCCCTTTAATGTTTTTGATGACAAAAGTTTTGAGGTTACTATGCAAAGTGGGTTGAATGTAGCAATCAAAAGAATAGGTCGAATGACCGTGCAACGATCTACCGTTCGGCAGTGCTTGGAGAAAAAGGTAGAATTATCACGTTATTTAGTTAACATGGGCCACAGGGTGAACATTTGCTCAGATGTTTGGACGGATTGTTTTAACCGTCATTCATACATGGGTATTACGGTTCATTTTGTGGACAACAGTTGGACTTTGAACAAGCGTTTAATTGGTTTTAGAGAATTTGAAAGTCCACACACTGCACCCGAAATTGCTTCTTTGATTATACAAGTGTTGAATGAGTTTCAGTTATGCAACAAGATATTTTCTATTGGTTTTGATAATGCAACTGCCAACACCGCAAGTATTGCCGATTTGATTGCGGCTTGTACACCGGTAATTGGAGGTAAGTATTTTCATCAAAGATGCATTTGCCATATTTTAAATTTATGTGTACAGGATGCGCTTGAATTATGGCAAAAGCATGTCTCTCCTATTAGAAATGCAGTTAGATTAATCCATCAAAAGCCAGCTATTGGCAAAGCATGGAAGAAATATTGCCATCAAAAGAATGTCAGGTACACGAATTTTACTATGAATGTGTCTCATAGATGGAATTCGACATATGATTGTCTGAATTCTACCTTGACACATAAAGATGCCTTATGTGATTTTTATAGAACTAACCCCTACCGTGATTTATATCTTTCGCATAGTTGTTGGGATAACAGTTTGGCTTTATTTAAATTGTTCAAATATTTCAAAAATGCTACTGTTGAATTGTCGGGTGTTTATTATTGCACTGCTGTTCGTGTTTTGGAGCATTGCATGTACATATCCCTTGGTTTTAAAACTGCAATGAAAAATGCTTCCTCTTCTCCCGAGTTAATGTGCGTTTTGTATTATATGATTGAAAAATGGCTCAAGTATTTCAGTGAGATTCCTAACGTGTTTTTGATTGCAAAGGTATTGGATCCAAAATGGAAATTAGCAGGTACCTCTAGAATTTTAGATTTTTATTATAACAATTTGAGTTCAATTGATCTTGGTCCCCTTCAAGCAATCCAATCGGATACCAGTGACGAATTTGGAGTCGACCTCTCAGAAACCTTTCAAATAAACCTCCCGGACCGGTCAGTTGTGCAACAAAACCTCGAGTATAACTTGCGCTCTCTCTACACCGAATATGAAACCAAGTATAACACCACTCACCAAGTCAGAAGACCACCTCCTCCACAACATAACTATGGCTTTGCATTTCAAGCCGATTATGATGACCCCGACGCGCAATCCCAACTAGCCGACCTATACAACTACAGCACCGGCGGAAGGTCCTCAGGTATGGTCAGTGAATTAGATTTATATTTTGAATCACTCTTTTCCTTTGGTGATGAAGGTCCTACTCCTCCCGCCCAAATCGACGTCCTCGATTGGTGGGGAACCCACGACAAAGATTTTCCCATCCTTGCTTCAATGGCCAAGGAGATTTTTTCTGTTCCGGCTTCCACTGTCGCCGTCGAGTCCGCTTTTAGTGTTGGCTCGCGCGTTTTGGATGAATCACGAAGTAAGCTCTCGGCGAAAAATATGGAAGTCGTGATGTTACTTGATGATTGGGCCAAAGCTGACGTCCGAGAACAAGAAAATGATTGGAATGATCGTCAAGAGGGATCACAAGATGAATTCACCGGGGATGAAGATTAGGCCAACCGTCAACCGCCGCCGGCCAAGCCAAATAGGTAAGTAAGGTAAGAGAACTACGTGGACTTTGATTCCCTAATGCAAATGAGCAATTGGGATACGTAGGCACCTCAACTTAAATTTTTTAATTTAAGTTGAGCTCAAGTCCTTTTTCTTTTATTTCTTTTTTTTCCCATTAATTCCTACTTTAAAAATATGCAAATACAATTACATAATTGTATTTGTATATACTCTAGTCGATGAAGTATATTTCTCTATACGGCTAAATGAGGGAAACTTTTGACAATTCTACTATAATTGTTGATTGTTAGACGAAACTCAACATTTAAAGTTGAATTGCTAAAGGTGTCCTTAATTTAGTTATGTAGAAAGACCTTCTTCGCCGGTTAAGAGTATATATATAATACACTTATACGTTTAAGAACTTCAACGTCATTTCTTGTCATTTGTAATTAGTTCTTCACTAGTAGTCTCATTTGTATTTAAATTTTGTTTAAGACTTCAAGACCGCCATATGTTTTCAATTTGTAATTGTTGTAACTTGTCACGTGTAATTTGTAAACATGCAATTTCAATAAAATTGCAACTTTAGCCGTATTTTTTTCAATTTTATTTACTCACATTGCATACAAAAACAAACTTGAAAAGTGTAAATTAATTTGATTAAAATTGAAAAGTTGAAAAATACAAAAAAAAAAAAAATAAATAAAATTCGTCGAACCGCCGAACCGGCCCGGAACCGGCGGTTCAAGCCGAAAACCGGCGGTTTTGAACCGCCGCGTAACCCGCCGGTTTTTTGAACCTGAACCGGAACCGCCGGGAGCTAGGCGGGCCGGTTCAGGTTCGGCATTTTCTCGACCCTTGAACCGCCGGTTCGGGCCCGGAACCGGCGGTTTACGACCCTTGTGCATGCCTACATCAAGCCAATACTTCACATTTTCATGCATTTGCACTGCCCAAACCTTACTTTCCGTCTGACGAACTCCAAACACATTTGATGTGCCATTTGCCAATAATGAGGCTCAAATGTGTTCGTTTTGATGAAAGAGTAATGATGGATCCTCAGGGCTATAACATAACTGTTCTTCAGAACTTGAAGATGCCATCTGCTTCACAACATTCACCCAAAATTCTTTTGAAAATTATTGTAAAACATGACCAAGATCCAATTTTAATCATAAAAACTGATGTGAATCCGGGTATTCACAATCATAGAATACAACGATGTCGAGGGCCATGGGTTGATTGGGATCCGAGAAGAGGGTGGAGACATGTCAAGGTGCCAAGCCAAATTCAGAGGTCTGATTCAAACTAGAATTTCACTGTGAAGTTAAATCCAAATGCACACCTCAGACCACCATTGTCTTCATCGTCAAAAGAGCTTCGCGTGGGTATCTTGCATGCCTCAATCGGAGCCCAGATGAGGAAGTTATGATCATTTTAAGAAAGTCCTGCAATGCAGAAAGAAACACGCGGGCGGGTGTTTTTGCTAACCTAAAAACACTCGGCCGGGTGTGTTTGCAGAGAAATCAATTTTTGTCCAGAGACTTCACGCGGGCGGGTGAAATGAGCCGTGGAAAACACCCGGTCGGGTGTTCTGTCCGGAATGTGACTTTTTGGCCAAAAATTGTTTTATTTTGCTTCTTTTTCACTCTAGTATAAATACTCTTGCTAGGGTTTATTTCATAGCAGACTTTGAAGGATATTGAAAGAACAAAGACTCCATTGTGAGCACCATCTTCATTTTTGAAGATTTATCAAAATCCCTTGTGGTTGCATTCCAATCTATTGCCGGGCTTAGGTTGAATGTTAAGGTTTGCTTTACTAGTTCTTGTGTTGCTAGTTTTGTGGAGCCATTAGGTTGTTGTTTGTGAAAGTAGCCATTGGGTTTTCTTTCTTGAGCTGTAATCTAAATCATAACACCTATCATCTTCTTCCTCTCTTCCATCTTTTTTATTGTCTTATTTCTTATTTAGGTTATTGGATATTTTTGCAAGAACAAATCCGGGCAACATATGTTTCTTGAATCCTTAAGATTCACATTATTTGGTATCAAGAGACATTGGTTCTTGTTCTTGTAAGTTTGAACAAAAAAATAAAAAATAAATAAATAAGAGAAATTGTAAAAAAAAGAGATACTTCAAAATATATCCATGGGCTTTAGCTATAAATCAGTATATATATTGTTGGGTATGTCAAATTGATTGTTGTTGGGTCTATTGTTGTTGGGTGAAATTGTGCACACAAAGTGTTTGTTGATTTGTCCCATTGGCCTAGCACCTTACTTTCACTTACCTTTTGGCTTCTACAACTAGTAATTACTTGCCTAGTTGCATATCTTGTTTGTGAATTGTGCTACTCTTGTGGATTATCATCGTTGAGAGCAAGTGAGGGAGAGTATCCTAGCCACCAAAATTTCTAAGCCTTCCGAGCGACATTGGGTGTGAGTTTTGGGGAAAGGGGTACATATTATGGGAAGTGAGCTCCTCACTAAATTCTCCATTCTCGGGTGTGTGTGTTGTTTGTGTTACTAACAAAAAAGGGACTTGTCCCTAGTCTTGTGCAATTTGTTTTGTAGGTACTTGAAATGGTGAACTCTAGGCATGACTCTCCTATAAATCAAGTTGCCTCACCATCCGATGTTACTATCGAAGAGATGTTCTCCTCAATCATGAAGGAGATGCACAAGGTGCGGGACAATGTGAATGCTATGCAAGGAGGATTTACGACATTTCATGAGGATATAAGCCTTTTTAGAGATAGAGTTAGGCATAATCATTCCATAGCACCTAGTGATCGAGAGATGCATGGTAGGAGTGACTACAAGTCAAGGTACCATGATGATGGACTTTTTAGAGAAAGTAGAAGGGAACGAGCTCCAATGTTTCATAGAGAGTCTCACTCTAGGTGGATGAGGGATCATGATCGTCATAAGGTGCATGAGTGGTTAAAGGGGGAGAAAGTCTCAAGTAAAGCAAGTAAGAGCTCAAGCCCTCGACATGGTGGTGGAGACACAAGCCGAAGAAGCATCCCACCAAAGAAGGTGGACCTATCTCATCCTAGCTATCACACGAAGGTTTCGTCGTGGTTGTCATCCAATTTTCCTCTTTCAAAGAGCTTGATTCAAAGTGAGTGTGGCAATGTTAACTACATTGTTAAAGAGCGTGTCAAGCATATGGTGGATTTTGTTGGGGATGATGATGAAGAGCAATGTGAGGATGAAAAAGAGTCCATGGCCATACATACATTAGACGCACGCCCAATTTTCAATGATGGCGTGTCTAGCATAGTGGAAGCTGAAGATGAATGTGAGCCGTTGAATGCCCTTCAAATCTTGAACACCGAACCAAAGCTACATAAGGTTGCTAATGGAAACAAGCACTTAAGAGAGAATCGAGAGAAAGAGAAAAATTTAGAGAGTGAGAGCATCTTCAAAAGCCAATAGAGTGTGAGAAAAGGCGAAAAAGTGAGATGCAAAAGCCAAGAGAGAGTGGTGGGGGTGAGTGTGAATCAAACAAACCAAGAGAGAAAAACTACAAGCATGTGAGAAAAAAAAGTTGCTTGTGGATTTAGCTAAAATATAAATACGTGGAAAATAATATTGTACATTATTTTTTGTAAAATGGAAAAATGACTCTGACCGTGAGACTAAAAAATAAAGCAAATTTACATCACATCAAAAAAAACCTAAAGAATGTATAATTATCACTTCTTCTAATGAGATTTAAGATATTGTTTATCAAGAGCTTTAATTTAAGATTGCACTAGTGAGTCACTTCCTAGTCGAGCTTCATTTCATTGCAATATAGTGACCCTATACACGAAAAACTCAAACCTTGAAACCTAAATCATAAACCCTTAACTTTAAAATATACTCATCATGACCAACAAATGAGCCAAACATCAATAAAATTCTCCCTTCGTCCCAGTTCGATTTTACTTTGTTGATCACTTATTCTATTTTGGGGGAAAAATAATTTAATGTGAGATGAGATATGATGAAATGTAGTGGAAGGCAATTAACGATATAGGAAGAGTCCATAGATCCCACCGATTCAGGGGCCAGACAAACAACTGATTACTATTTACGACAATTTAGCCAACAAAAAAACAGTTTTATATAAATAATAATATCTAATTTAAAATGGCATTTCCATAAATACCCCCAAACTAAACCTTAAACTTAAAATCATTTTGACTTCCCTTCACTCATGAAGTGATTTTATTGCAATTATATGACATTTATGATAATTTCCCTCAAAACTCTTCTATTTATGTATATAATATCAAATTATTATTCGCAGAGAACATAAATAAAAATTTATTTATTAATATTAACACATAAATATTGATTAAAATATTTTGGATATCCAATACAAAATATGTAATCACATTACACGAATAATTAAGCATATGCAAGTTCAAAAGTAATACACCATCAACAGAAAAATGAAAAAAACGTAAATAAATTCCGTAAGAAAATTACTACCAAACATTAATTTATAAGTTTTGGAGGATATTCTACTTCTTTGAGTTCCGCCATGACGACGACGAATGCGATGTAGACGCTGAGCAGGATGACTCATCGCCTCTCTCTCCCATTCAGCGGCGGCGTGCCGAAGCCTCTCCACCCGTACTTCTCCGCTGGCGTCATGGATGTCACAATCAGATTGAAATTTATAGATGATTTTGTAGCTTTTGGTATTCTCAAAATGACTTTTAGTGTTCCAAATCCTAATATCCACTATTATAAATTAAATGCCTTGTAATTATTTGAACCTTTCAAATAGGATTGGTTGATTAAATAAAAAGATTAGTAACCGTCTAAATGATAGAACGCCACTTCATAAAAAAGACGAAAATCAAGACTGATATATAATTACAATTTCATTAACAAAAGTCAAGTTTAATGAAAATATAATTTAAAATTTAAAATGGCAGTTTTGTAAATAACTCTAAAACTCCCCAATTACGAAATCTTTAAAATACTAAGCAATTCAAATAAGAATAAAAAATCACTTATGACAAATTATTGATGAATGAAAAATAAAATAAAAATGTAACATGATTTTAATTAGTGAATTATTAATGAATATCAAATTGCCAAATTCATTTTTTATTTATGAGATTGATGAGATTAATGGTCATTTAGAAAAATGAGACCAATTAACGGAAATTGTTAATTGATAGACAATTACTGAGATTAATGGGTATCAAATTGGCAATTCATTATTAATTTATGAGATTGGTAAATTAATGAGTCATTTAATAGTCTAAACTATTCAATAAACTAATTAAACAACAAAATGTACACCAAGAATTTAAAATTCATTAGGTTAAAAACAATTTGCAAACATAATAGTCCGCCTCATTTTATCTCTCTCCCAAACCTCCACCTCTATTTTTATCTCTCTCCCAACTCCTGATTTCGTCTATCACTTTGTTCTGCAATGATCACACCGCCGTTGAAGAGCTCCTCCGCAGAGGAAGCCGTGTTTCCCAATTATCTCGACCGGCATCAAATGTAAAATCGAGATCATCATCTCCGGCATTCACAATTAATTTAGGCATACCCGACTTTTCCTCCCATTTAAATGGCACCACCGCATGTGTTGGTCAGAGGAATTTTGATTGAAAGAATTATTTTGTGAAGAGTATTTATAGATATTTTACTTTGTGGAGTACATACCAAGAGTCTTTTTGATTTAACTGACTTTTCATCCTTTTTATTTCAATGTTAATGAATATTGATTGTAGAGTAAGGAAAAAATTAATGTGATAATAGAATTAGCTTTAGAATAAAGACCAAGCGATATTTCTTCTGTTATTACTTATTAGCTAACTATTTTTATTTGATTTCATTATTCATAATGGAATTAAAAGTGACTGAGGTGTGCTAGTAACTAAAGCAACGAAAGTTTAATTGTACAAACAAAATCAATTTTTATTAAATTTTAAATTAAAATGCCAGTTTTGTAAATATCTTCAAAACTCCCCTTTTATATATGTATAGATAAATATATAACAGTGGGGTATATATTCCATTCACTATTTTTTTTTATTTTTCTTCACAAAATCAAATAATTTTTTAAAATTTGTGTCGAAAATGAGATTACTCGTGTGCAAGTACACGCACTGATTTCTGTTGTAGCACCCACCATAATTAATGTGACAAAAAAAAGAGACAGATAAAACAAATAACGTCGCAATTAAATAGACATTCTGCTTTCAGCAATACTATTCAAAATTATTCCCACTACATTGCTCCCCTAGTACCTATCGTTTCAGCTCCAACACATGCACAATGATTATTTATATCATTATCAATATCGACTCACCAACAATCACAAAATTTCGGTTAATTGCAGCTGCATAATCCTTTGCAATCAGATCGATGACATCAAATTCAAACCAAAATTTAAACATACAAGATTGGAATCTCTGTTTTAGTAGCTACATTTTGATCAAAAGCAAGCGTTAGTAGTTACAGAAGAGATTGTTTTCTGTATCTGGTCAATGCAAAAGTGTAAAACACCTACTGTCTGGAGGCTAACTAACCGATCATACTTCCAATAATCATAGCAATAAAACCCACCTTCATAAAAACAAAAAAAATATCAATCAGAGGTGTTTAGGGATTCATAAACATTAAGCACTTCACACAGAGTAGCGATAGAATATTTCGGTTTTGGTAGAAAAAGGAGGGGAGTGGGTTGTAGTTTAAACTTTTTGGGTGTCTAGTTATTGTCCACAGCATGCTTCTTAACATAAAAAGGTGTTCAAGAATTGAGGTGAAAACAAGTAGGAGTATATCAAATTCCATACCTCCACCGCCATCATGGTTCCGTTTAGAATTAAGCGCGCCATACAATCTACTTGAATGGAGCGAACAAAATTGATGAATTATGGCCACCAAACCCAAAAGAATTAGACAAAGCAACCTTAACATCGAGTCTTTCTTTTGTTGGTCCAACAAGTACATTTGTGTCCTGGATCAGGAACGGGTCATCAATATAGGCAGGCATCTAGATTTAAGAAACAGAAATGGGGCATGAACTGTCTTAACTAGAAACACCGTTGGGTCATCCATAGTAAAGCAGTTTCATGTGCCAATAAAGCACTTGAATCTAAATACTGGTATTAAACTAAAACCACAACTACATTAAGATGCTGAAAAAAATTGTAGATGGAATGGACTCAGAGTTTGATTCATGCATATATCAGCTTCTATCTTGTGCATTTAGTGCCAACAGTACATTTGTCCACACACTCCTTATCTAAGAATCATATCTAGCAACCAAAGTTTTCAGCCACAATTGAATATGTAATATGTAATATAATAATGGCTACAAACACATGGATTGTTATTATTTTACTGAGAAATTAGTTAAAACAGAACATGAAAAAGTTCCTCTATTTGTGCATTAACTTTGAGGATTAAGAGCAAAACAACGTACCACACTGTCATCTGGGTTTTCAAGATTGATATGAAAAAGTTCCTCTATTTGTGCATTAACTTTGAGGATTAAGAGCAAAACAACGTACCACACTGTCATCTGGGTTTTCAAGATTGATATTTGGATGTACCCAGCCAGTTCTTATTGCCTACAAGAAGACAATATGTACTTCAGGGCTCAGGCGAGGACTAAGTATATATATTTTTATTCAAATCAAATTATCTAATAATAGTAAGACGCACAACCCCAAAACAAAGCACCACAATGCATGAACTTTCTAGAAATGAAACTATCATTAACGGGGAGTCAAGGAAAGGAACTATAATTATTTATTTTTTATGATTTAATAAACCATAAGAATAAAGTACAAATGAATAACATGATTACAGATCATCAACAATAAGAACCAAGGTCTCTTACCTTGAATGAAAAGAAACTGACCGGCCAAGTATGAAAGCCTAAAACTTCAGCTAATTTTAAAATACCTCACTTTTCTTTCATAATTTTTATAAAAGAAGGGGCAAATTGCTAGAAAAAACATTATGTTTGGTCATTTACTGGTACATCCCGAAACTTTCAAAATAGCCCATTATATCATTACTTAGACATTTTTGTCAACTATTCCATGGTGAAAATTCTGGAGTTCTACACGTCTTAATTAATTGACATGGCTAGTACATGCATAAAATTAAAGATGTGGCTGGCAAGGTGTATTAAATGACGTCGTTTTAATTTATAAAATTAAAGACGTGGCTTGGATTAGGCGTATTTCCCATCTGCCACATCAAACTTAATTTTCCCCAAATCTAAGATCATGGGAAATTGAGAAAAATGTAAAAATTATGATATAATCGGCTATTTTTAAAGTAGCGGGATTGAGAAGAAAATGACCAAACTTGATGTTTTTTCCGCCAATTTGCCCTAACAGAAGTTAGTGACCCTACAATATTTGCTCAAGACAATTAAATACCTCACTTTCCCTCCACATATCCCCCCTACCAGCACACACACAGACACCCCTAAGTGGCCCATTATGACAATTGTTTTCTGAATGTGCAAACTTATGACCTCCACAACACACCTGCACAGTTGCAACAGCCTCCACCGCACCAGCTGCACCAAGTAAATGCCCTATCATAGATTTTGTAGAGTTCACCTTCAACTGCAAAATATCTGAATTAGGCACAAACTACACAGGAAACCTTCAGTAATTGAAACATTAGTATGTAATGAGAGCAAACGTGTGTAGAGTAAACCTCGGGGTTCTGCCCAAAGCAATGTAGAAGAGCTTGATATTCCTTGAGATCACCAGCTGGAGTAGACGTTGCATGTGCATTTATATAATTGACATATTCCTTAGGAACTCCTGACTGAGCCAGAGCCTTCTCTATGCAGAGAATTATACCAGTTCCTGTTTTTCATATGATCAAAGGTGCCAAAATCAACATACCTACTCAGGTTTTGATTTTCATAATTAGAGTTGATCAAAAAAGAAAATAAAAAAGGAAAACTCAACTATTTGAGTTAATGGAGAACATCGCCTGTGCAATAGTTATAATTACAGCAAACATCAATCAACTACAAGCAAAAAAAGAGATCACACTGAAACAATTTAAGGAAATTTAAATAAATTTTGCAAGAAAGCAACCCAGGGGTTACTACTCGTCAGTTGAAATGAAAGTTAATGAAAGCACATTGAAGGCTTATACAGCTACCATAAAGCAATTTTAATGAACATAACACTTCTTGGCCATAAAACAGGTCATAGTTAACTCATCATTCACTCTTATCGTTCTAAAAGTGACAAAATTTGAACTAAACTGAGTGCTTAGATTTGGATATGGCATATACTTAAAGGTTAAGTTATAGATAATTTTATTTCTTAAACTATAGCACTTTCTTTCTTTGTTTGAGCATACAAGTTCGGAGGCTTTGAGGACAGTATAGAAAATGAAAAAAAAACTAGCCTATTGACATTTGACAAATCTTCCTACTTTAAAGGTGGAAAGTCTGTAAGTTCAATCCTGCTTTCTCACAAATTAAATTTTGGTAAGCTTCATAACTCATACTAGAATGGAGCTAAAAGTCTTAAAGGATGACTGGGTTACGAAAATCAGTAAGGTGAATTAGGGTAAGGCCTTTCTTGCATAAAAGCAGATCCAGACCTATATAACAAAGAAATGAAAAATCAGCCCTAACTCTAAGCCTGGCACACATTAGTCTCGACATCACAGCCTGTTAATTTAGGTACAAAGAAAGAGGGATGCACCTTTTGGATGAGGTTCTGTCATGTGATAAGCATCACAAGTGAAACTTCCACCAAGAAACTCAGCATATATAGTTGCCCCTCTTTGCTGTTCATTCATACATAATTTGAAAGATCATGATTAAATGACAAACCAGGGAACACATTAGCATATAAATAAAAAAGTTTGAGTACTAATTTGATTTTCTTGACACCTTAGCATGCTCAAGTTCTTCCAGAAGCAATACTCCAGCCCCTTCTCCCATAACAAATCCATCACGGCCCTGTCAAAGAAAAAGAACTGAATTAATTCATATGGGAAGTGACAGTCTGTGTCATAAGTGACGTTATATTATGAAGTTCTTTTAGCATCACAGCCCCCATTTGATGGTATTTTGTCATCTGTAGTTCTTTCCAATCATAAGAATATAAAATCTAAACCATCGGAAATATGTAACCAAAACCCAGATCATAAATAATGAACCGAGCGTAATCACATAGTATGTGACAAAAATGCCAATATTTTGTTATTCAAGATATTGAATAGACTAAGACTTTGGATCAAAAGCATAACATCATCCTTTGCCACTATAACAATATAATAAGTGGATAATATCACAATTGTGTTGTCATCAACCTTTTTCATATTAAGCATAGATTTTTCAGTGGACATCTTAGACAGTTCATTCATAAGACTGGCTATTGAAAAATTTAAATAATTTAAAGCAGGATTCCACTCCTAACAAATAATGATAGTGACAGGAGTATGCAGCACAAGGGCATTTTAGTCTGCAAAACATGAAGTGTGTGGGTCTGGGTCATCTAAACTTTCTCCACACTTCCAATGAAATTTATCCAATTAAGGTTAGAAATAATCAAGACAATTACATTATCCCAAGGACGTGAGGCTTTGGTGGGATCAGTGTTTCGTTGTGACAGTGCTCTGCAAGCGACAAATCCCCCCAATCCTGCACCAGAGCCTATGATCAGAAACTAAAGGGAGGACATTTGAAACCTGAAGTAAGAAACGACTAGTACCAATTGGGATGATTGCGGCATCTGATCCCCCACAGAGCATCATATCCTGCAAATTCTCAGCAAGAATTAGCATGTAAAACAATAAACAAGATGTAGGTGTATATATTTTTTATATCTGACAATTGATTCTTCTAAGATTACGGAACAAAATGGAATTAAAATTTGAAACACTAATCTTAAGTTTGGAATAAGAAGGCAGCACTTACAGCTTCACCCCTGATGATATGGTTTGCCGCATTCAATATGCAAAAGTTGCTTGTTGCACAAGCAGTAGATATTGAGTAGTTAGGACCCATCCATCCCTGTAATATACTAATTAAGCTTACGATGACTTCAATAGGTCCTGATTAATGACGCTGTTATGGAAAAAAAAAAGGAAGTTATATAACCAGATCCATGGCAAGCATAGCAGAACCCATGTTCGTAGTAGCAAATGGTACACAAAATGGATTCATCTTTCTATATGAGACTCGTAAAGCTTCAATGGCATCATGAAAGACCTGGTCAAAAAAATGGAAGAGTTAAATTTATCTCTACATTACATGATGACAAAGCAGAATGTGTCGACTATGACAATCAGAAAATGCTAATTCACTAGTGAACTTCTACAATTAAGATGCTCACTTTCATGCAAAGAACTAGATGCTCAAAAATGGTACTCCCTCCGTCCCACCATAAGCGAGTACTTTCCTTTCTGGGATGTCCCACCATAAGTGAGCCATTTCTATTTTAAGCAAAAATTCTTCTCTCTTACTTTATTTTCTCACCCACTTTATTCTTTTCACTCCTCTACGTTTTCCTCTCTCATACTTTCACTTTAACTCTTTAACTATCAATTCCTTTAAATCTTGTGCCACAAGAAGTGGCTCGCTTATGGCGGGACAGAGGGAGAATAACAATGTAATATAATAGAAAAAGTGCTAATGATTTCTTTGCTTCAATGTTTAGTCACCGAAGAGAACATGATAAGTAGCAGAAACGACATATGGTCACATTTCTGAGGACTGACACCAAATTCATAACCCAGGAGCATTAGCCAGCTCAATACCTAGCATGCGTAGCAATCTATTTTCCCCTCAACCCTCTACTACTAATTTTGTCATACCTTCATGCCACCCATAGCGGAACCAATCAGCACACCGCATCTGGCTTTGTTTAACGTTTCCATGACATCTTCATTAATTCCTCCATCAGCCAAAGCCTTCTTGCCAGCTGTCAGCATGTAAAGCATGAACCTATCCATTCGCTTGGAAAGTTTGGGAGCAACCAAGCCATCAGTTGAGAAAGATTTGATCTCTCCAGCAATTCTCTAAAATTAATTCGAATAAAAATCAGTTTAAGGTGAAACCGAAACCTCTAACCTTTAAAAAATGAAAAAAGAACAACAAGCAAAACATACTGTTGGAAACTGGGAACAATCAAAAGCCTCAATCACACTAATGCCACTGGCTCCTTCAAGCAGGTTATTGTAGAAGACGTCTGGATCATGACCAAGCGGCGTCTCCACACCCATACCTGTCACAACCACTCTTCTTTGCTTGGTTGGAGGTTTCGTCTTATGCTCAACTTCCATGATAGGATGTACGGCAACGGCCATTGCTTCTCCTAAAATTTATTGGGTGGTTAAACTTATGGTCAAGCAGAAGCAGCCTAGTGTGTTATGATACATGTCAAAAATAAGATGGCAGAGATTCTCAGAAATAAAAAAAAAAACTAATTACCCATTTAGTCAAGCGGCTATTTCCTGAAAAAGCATTGGATGGGGGTGAGAAAGAAAGTAGGCAAAAAAAAACATTTAGATTTCAGGGTGCAAATGTCAAATCTACCAAAACCCAAGCTCAACCATCCTTCCATAAACTATTAACTCTTCTGTAAACCAATAGCTATTTATGTCTCCCTCAACCAAACAATAAACAACAATAATAACTAAAGACAGGAGCATATTTATGATTCTTCCGTTTTATTTGATGGAAATTACAATGTCCTAGGTTTTTGAATAATTGCTTCATTAAGAAACCAAGAACAATAAAACAGTAGTCGTATTTAAGTCCGGTCCCCAATTATTCAGGTTCAATCAATAAATCTCCCAATCTGAAATCGTTCTAATACTATAAAATAAACAGAATTGAAGTACAGCAAACCGAAATTCAACTGTGAGAGAAACATTCAATTGAAACGTAAAAAGTAAAATCACCAGAACGAGCGGCTGGTCGGAGGGATTTCCGGCGTCTGCGATGCCCCGGCTTGGATCCGAAACCAAGGAAAAATTCAGATTGGCAGAAGCGATCGCAGGGCTCGAAGGGCAAGCAGGAGGTCATGAGATTACGAATGGCGGAGAGCTGCGGAGCGACAGGCCTTCTCCGGCGACGCGACGCCGACTTGCTGAGGCGCGAGGGATGAGACGACGTCGTCGAGAGCATGGAAGCGGAGGAGTCATTTCCACAAGCGACTGACATGCATGCGGCCATCAGCCAGGAGCACACCGCCGACGACGCCGCCATCCCTGAGATGGATTGGAGAAATGTGTTTGTGTGGGTGTGTGGTGATGAGTTGAATTGAGAAATTTATACAGAAGAAGGAAGCTCTGTGATCGTGATGATGAGCAGAGGCGACTGTGGTGAAAATAACGAGAGGGGGCAACTCTTTACTCTTGAATCTGAGGCAGCGAAGGAGAGGTGATGTGATCCAAGTACTGACGTTTTTTTGTTTTTTTCGCAAGATTTGCAGACGCCAAGTTTTCCGCTTATATTTAATGGAGAAATATCGGAGTCTTCTGTCCACACATCGGATTTCAGTTTACGCGTGCATCACAACAAAATTTTGCAGACCATCTCCCACCAGATAATTGTTACTATTTCACTATTAAATATTAATTGATTTTTCCCCAAATGCACATATATATAGTCGGGCTAAATTCTAAAAACAATACTCCAATTTTAAACATAGTAAAAAGTACATTGATTTTTAAATTTTCATGTGTACTTAATTTCTCACTATTAAATATTTTAATAATATTGGCATGTTTGATACTCCCTCCATTTCGCCATAGTTGAGTCATTTTACCATTTCGGGAAGTTTCTTCATAGTTGAGTCGTTTCCAAAAAATGAAAGAATTAGGAGATTTAATGGTGATTTAGGCATTTTATTTAACTTCCCTAATGACACTTAATTAGTGTAATTAAATGGAGAAACAAATCGCCTATTTTGGTGTGGGTCATTTACGCGTCTGCTTTCTCTCTCTCATCTAAACTACTCCTCCTTCTCTCTTCCCGAATTCTCAAACCCTAGATCCGCCGCTTTCATCCTCGCTGATTTCGCCGACACACACAATGGACCGATTGAACCACCCCGATGGCGAGGGATGGATTAACCCTCGCATCACCCGCGTTTCAGCCGGGTCGCGCGGGAGAGGGTTGATTTCGTCCGCTTCCCGGAGAAGAGGTCGTATCTCGGCGAGTTCCCGGGGGAGAGGTCGTATTTTGAGCAATTCCCGCCGTAGATCTCGACAATCGGCCCGAGATGATGAAGGCTTAATCCACCATCTATTCTCGTTCATATGCCGTTCCCACATCGGCGAACTTGCCGAGACTCCGGCCGTTCCCACATCGGTGAAGGCCTCTCCCCTAACCGGAGGCCTTGCTGGTGGTGTCGACGGCAACCGAACTCCAGTCGGTTGCATATTTGGAGGTGTAGGCAGCGCCTCCCAGACTGGTGGCGTACCTGGCGGTGAAGGCCGCGCCTCCCTTACCAGAGGTGTTGCTGGTGGTGAAGACGAAGCCTCACCGACTGGTTGCGTATCTGGAGGTGAAGGCCGCGCCACCCCGACCGGAGTTCTTGCTAGTGGTGAAGGCGACGCCTCCTATAAGGTGACTGACAGCCCGGTAATGTCTGATGAAGAGTTTGTAAGGCGATATGTCATCACCGAGGCTGACAAGGAAGCATGGGAGAGAAACAAGGCCGAGGCAGAAAGGGGGGTGAAGGCACTCTTCGGTGAAAATTGCTTGGATCCGTAATTTGGTTGGTGAGATCTTTGTGTATGCTGACTATAGTAAGTGGGCTGTCATTTGTGTTTTGATATGTGATCTTTTGTTATGTTTGTGTGATCTGTGATTTGTCTTTGGTTGTTGATGGACTTGTTGATGTTGTGCATAATGGTTGGTGATGGTTATGGGGTGGTTTTGATGTTGTGAATTTGGTGGTGATGGGGCTGTTGTTTGTGGTGGTGATGGGGCTGTTGTTTGTGGTGGTGATGGTGTTGTAGATTTTGGTGGTGATGGTGCTGTTGTGATAGTTACATGCATTTAGATAAACAGCATCCATGATTTATGCACAGATACAACATTGTTCAAACACAAAATGTATCATTTCAGCCTATTGACTGCCTATTCAAAACACTAGCACGATATGTAGACATCACCAAACCGAACCGGCCCGGCTGAACTGGCCCGGAACCGTCACCGGCGGTTCCGAACCGGAACTGGAACCGCCGGTTCCGACGGGCCGGTTCAGGTTCCAATTTTTGGCGAACCGTAACCGGCGGTTCGGAACCGCCGGTTCGGAACCGGCGGTTCGGCGGTTTCTGACACAATTTCAGGCCTACTCCCTAGCCTTTTCAGAAACCACTCCCGCGGCCGCCGGTTTTGACTAAAACTGTGGACGGAAACCGCCGGTTCCACCGATAAAACCGGCGGTTCCACCGAAAACCGGCGGTTCCGGCGACAAAACCGCCGGTTTCCCGCCGCATTTTTCAAATTTTGAAATTTCAAACGGTCCTCAAAACCGCCGGTTCCACCGAAAACCGGCGGTTTCGCAGTGATTTTTGAAATTTTGATTTTTTTTTAATTTTTTTTAATCACAATTTTCCCCTATAAATACCCCCTTCATCTTCATTTCTACTTACCCCATTCTTGTGTTAATAAGAATTTCTCTCTCAATCTCAATTTCTCTATTCTCCATCCTCATTCTCTCAAGTTGTTTACGTTATTTGCGCTCATAATTTACTCACGTTGTTCTTGTTCACGTTATCATATTCACATAAACACTACTCTCTATTCTCTACTTCCAATTTCCATAATATCATGTCTTCATCTCGTCGTGGTGGTGATCGGGGCAAGGGAATTGCCCAAGATCAAAGTGACTCTCGTCGTTGTCGTGCCCCTACTAGAGCACAAGTTGCGGAGGAGGTGGGAAGGCGAGCCGCTCTTCGAGTACAAGTAAGTTCTAAACTTCTAAGTTTTAATATGTTTTATGTTATATGTTATAAGTTTTAATATGTTAGTAAGTTTTAAGATGTTAGTAAGTTTTAATATGTTTTAAGTATTAATATGTTAGTAAGTTTTAATATGTTTTAAGTTTTAATATGTTTTAAGTTTTAATATGTTAGTAAGTTTTAATATGTTATAAGTTTTAATATGTTTTAATATGTTATATGTTAGTAAGTTTTAATATGTTAGTAAGTTTTATGTTAGTAAGTTTTAATATGTTATAAGTTTTAATATGTTTTAATATGTTATATGTTAGTAAGTTTTAATATGTTATATGTTATAAGTTTTAATATGTTTTACAATTATGTTAGTATTATATGTTTTAACGTGTTTTATTTATATGTTAGTAATAAATTCGTTTGTATTAAATATGTTTTATATGTTTTATGTTATATGTTATATGTTAGTAAGTTTTAATATGTTATAAGTTTTAATATGTTATATGTTATAAGTTTACAATTATGTTAGTATTAATTTCATTTATATTAAATTTCTCTATATGTTAGTATTAATTTCATTTATATTAAATATGTGTCTATGGACTATGTGTTTTACTTTTATGTTGGTATTTTTACTTAGTCATATAATTCTCGTAGGAGGAAGAAGATCGAAATGCGGCCTTGTTACTTGCCCTCGGCGACGACGACCAACAAGGGGGGCATTCACATTCGGCTTCGCGGTTCGAGTATGATGTGAATCTATTGTCGGACGAAGGCGATGATGGATCGCATCAATTCCCCCCTTCTAGCACCGGCGACGTAGGCGAAAATGATGATGAGGAGGCCGATGCTCCTCCTCCTTCCGCAGGACGACAAAAGAAGAAGATGCCTCCCAAGTTGAAATCCGATATCTTCACCAAACATTACAAGAAGGTACCGGTTGTAATTTCAAATCCTAATGATCCGACCACTACTACCGTGGAGACAGGTGAGTTCAAAGCATATTGCAATTATTGCAATAAAGTCTATCCATTTGGAGTCGGTGGTGGATATGGTACTCTCCATCGCCATTTGAAGTCAAAACACCCCGTGGAATATGGGCATACTAAGTCCCAAAGCCAAATCAACTTCCCTTCCGGCTCATCGTCTCAAACAGGTACGCCTCTATTTAAATATGACCCCAAAAATATTATCGATACTATGGTAAGATGGGCGGCAATGAAACATTTGCCGTTCAATTTTTTAAATGACAGAAAATATGAAATGACTATGCAACAAGCTTTTAATGTTGCTGCAAAAAGAATTCCCCCCTCTACTGCTCAAAGATCTAACAACCGGCAGTATTTTGATAAAAAAAATAGAAATTGCAAAGTTTCTATCCACCTTGGGGCACAAAGTTAATATTTGCTCCGATGTGTGGACGGATTCTTTCCAACGAAATTCTTACATGGGTATTTCTTGTCATTTTATAGACAATAGTTGGTCTTTAAATAAACGTTTGATTGGTTTTAGACAATTTCCTTCCCCACACACCGCACAAGCAATTGCTTCTTTAATTATTCAAGTTTTGAATGAGTATGAGTTATGCAACAAGATATTTTCGGTTGGTTTTGATAACGCAACCGCCAACACCGCAAGTATATCCGACTTAATTGCGGCTTGCTCCCCGGTGATAAGTGGTAAGTATTTTCATCAACGATGTATTTGTCGTATTTTAAACTTATGTGTACAAGATGCTTTGTCTTTATGGCAAAGACATATTCAACCTATTACTACAGCTGTATCCTTGATCCACTGGAAGCCTCAAATTGGCAAGGCGTGGAAGAAGTATTGCCACTCGAAGAAAATAAGGTACACAAAGTTTACTTTAGACGTGTCTACTAGATGGAACTCTACATATGACATGTTGCAATCTACATTAGAGCATATAGAATATTTAGTTGATTTTTATAGAACTTACCCTGTTGATGATTTATATCTAACATCTTCTTGTTGGGAACAAAGCATGAGTTTATTTAAATTATTCAAAGGTTTTCAAAATGCCACTATGGAGTTATCGGGTGTGTATTATTGCACATCCGTTCGTGTTTTAGAACATTGCATGATCATATCACTTGGTTTTAAAACTGCAATGAAAAATTCCACAAACAATCTTGAGCTAATGTGTGTTTTATATTACATGGTTGAAAAATGGCTCAAGTATTTCAATGAGATCCCAACGGTTTTTTTGCTTGCCAAAGTTTTGGATCCAAAGTGGAAACTAGTTGGTACTTTCAAAATTTTAGAATTTTATTACAACAATTTAGCTTCTATTGATCTTGAACCACTCCGTGCTTTGCAAACTGACGAGGACGACGACAACTACATAAACCTTGCCCAAACATTCCAAATAAACCTCCCCCACATCCCAAGCCTCCAAAGAAATTTCGAGTTCGACTTGCAGGCTCTCTTTCACGATTACGAAGCCAAGTACAACACTACCCACCAAGTTCGACCTAGACCCCCCGTCAAACACATAACTTTGGCTTCTTCCAAGTTGATGACCCCGACGCCCAATCCCAATTGGCGGACCTATACGGCTTCACCAGTGGAGGAAGGACGACACATTCGGTAAGTGAGTTAGATTTATATTTTGACTCACACTTTTCATTCAATGAGGAAGAAGGAGGTCCCGTTCCCCAACAAATCGACGTCCTAGATTTGTGGGGATCACACGAGAAAGATTTTCCCATCCTTGCATCAATGGCCAAGGAGATCTTTTCGGTTCCGGCTTCCACTGTCGCCGTTGAGTCCGCCTTTAGTGTTGGAGGCAACGTCTTGGACGACAGAAGAAGTAGATTCACCGGGCAAAACATGGAAGCCACCATGTTATTTGATGATTGGTGCTCCGCCGAAATTAGAGACCAAGAACCGGATTGGGACAATCAAGTAGTACAACCCGACCAAGACTACTTCCCCGACGAAGAAGAGTATGCGCCAATTCCTCCGATCAAGCCAAATAGGTAAGCAAGGTAAGAGAACTACGTGGACTTTGATTCCAAAATGCAATTGAGCATTGAGGATACGTAGGCATCTCAACTTATATTTCAACTTAAATTTTATATTTAAGTTTAAATTTAAGTTGAGCTCAAGTCCTTTTCCTTTATTTCTTTTTTCTCCCCTTTATTTCGAATATGTAATTTTATAAATTGTAATGAAGACTTTAAGTCTATTGTAATTTATAATTTTGAAGTTGTAATTCGCAAATTTTAACTTGTAATTTGTAATTTTAAAGTTGTAATTTGTAATTTTGAAGTTGTAATTTGTATCAATAAAATTACATTTGTACATCGCTTCATTCTAATTTTATTTACGCAAGTTTTTTTACATTTTTAACTTGAATTACAATTTACAATGTAAAAAAAAATCGGATGAACCGCCGAACCGGCCCCGAACCGGATAACTACCGATGGTTCAGCCGGTTCAAGTGAACCGCCGGTTCACGGTTCATGAACCGGAACCGTGAGGTCTTGGCCGGGCCGGTTCAGGTTCCACCAATTCTTGAACCGGAACCGCCGGTTCCGAACCGTGAACCGGCGGTTCACGAACCGTGGTGACGTCCAATGATATGTGCATTCATGTGTATTCACTGAATGCATCATTCATGCACAAAGACAGTCTATCCAAAAAACAAAAAAGCTTCTACTATACCTTCATAATCCTAATGACTGAGCAATCAGCTCCAATCCCTCGTTGCTCCATTGGTCCCGCAGGTAAGCAATTGTTTGCATAGCCAGCTCCACTGGAACTTCTAGATCCTTTGGAAGTTGATTAGTCATCCTTAAATGTGCTTTCCCCATGTGGGGCAGTTTGTATGTGTTATGCCCCTGAACTTTCTTGAACTTCTAGCCATGCATGATATCATCATTTGCACAACATTACAAAACTGATTTTACTAGTGTATCATGAGTATGTAGATACACTAGTATGTAATGGCTGATGTGCACAAATTAATTGCATTAAAGAGATGCAAACATTATCTTGTTGATCAAGCAGTCCCTGGTCACATCTTTTGTGATACTCTCTATGGGTTTTGTCTCCAAAGTGCCTGCCATTCTGTTCTTGCTTGACCTTTTGGCAGGAACTTGTTTGGTAAATGGAAAAATTCCAATTTTTCCATCAAACAAGACTTCACCATTAACACCAAACAAGGGCCTACACACTGCACACATGAACATAATTTTTGATATGAACTGCTTATTTTTACATGTTCTATGAGGTTCTTCCTCTCCTGGAGCAAGATAGAATCTTTGAGCTCCTTTTGTCATGTAGAACCACTTTTCATCAATGTGTATGGTGTTGTACATGTTCCTGAACTTGATCTTGTTCAAGATCCTGTCTAGCTGTAAAGATTCAACTGTGAATCTCAGTCTCAACAGCTTATTTGCAGCTGTTAAGCTGGGCTTAATGGCTGATGTGTGTGGCCTAATTAGGCCAGCCTTAACCCACCTCCAAACTGTGGCTTTTGAACAACTTAAACCGGCTGCCACACTTAAGAGGTTGCATCTCTTTGAGAAATGCATACTCTTGAGTACCTCAACATCAAGATGCAACCTTTTGGGGTAAGTTCTCACTTTTTTTAGACTTACCAATTGCATTGATTGTCCTCTTTGTTGTTGTTTCTTTGTAGCATTCCACCATCGTGTACATGTTTGACGGGAGATTCTGAATTTGAGTTGTGCCTCCTTAAGTGTGCCGCGAGGAGGAACAATGCCGACGCACCTTCCAATGATGAATTGAACCACTTGGTTCTTGAATTCTGAGGAGTACTCTTGATGCCCCATTATGAGCATTCAATGCAGTGGTGGAGCAGCGGCTGTGGCTGTGGCTGTGTATAGAGCATTCAAGCCATTTTTGGAAAGAGAGCATTTACTCCATTTGGTTGGGAATGACAGTGGTTGGGAATGGACTTTTATTAATGTGAATAGAAAGTGGCGCCACATTTAAATGAAAAGTGGCGCCTCATTTTGGAGTAAAAATTTTGTTAAGTGTTTGAAAAGTGTAACTCCTCATGCTTTGATTAAGGAACTTGTTTGATTACTTAAATGTGAATGAATAAAGGAACTTGTTTGATTATTCAGTGCTTTTTTATTGTATTGCTCGAAAATTTACAGAATTCAATTTCCATGTCTATTTCTTTTTTATTTACAGAATTTAAATATTTATTGTGAATAATTAGCAAATAAATAAATCATTTAAAAAAAGAATTATGTAAGTTGAGTTCAAATAATAAATCGAATCAAAATTGAAATTCACATTTAAAAAGTCCACCTACTTCATCTACTTTATTATCTACCCACTTAATCCACTAAACATCCCTTTCTTAGACTCTGTGCCGAAAAGTTCCGCCTCAACTATAGTGAAACGGAGGGAGTAACAAATTAACTCAATCCCACATAGATTTCATGACATTTATCATCAAAATGGACCATTGACTTGGGATTAAGAAGTCAAAATTCACCAGTTTTTCTTTTAAGACTGAACCGCCTCAAAAGTTTCTAACTTTTTAGATTGTGACACTACACACCCCTAATAAAAAAAATAGCATCAGAAGATCCTAACGTTAAATATAATCACGAATGAAGTTTTTTTAGACATTTTTCGGACGAAAATGCCCAAATAGCTTGAAGGACATTTTTGGCCATCCCTAAGGCCATCCGCAATGGGGCGGACGATAGCACGCCTGATGGCGCGCATCGTCCGCGCCCGCCATCGTCCGCCCCATTGCGGGTGCGTGACATAGGCCGCGGACGATCGTCGCGCCCTATACTAAGGGCGCGGAGTATAGGGCGGACGATGCCCAACGTCCGCGCCATCGTCCGCCCCATTGCGGCCTACGCGGACGATGGCCGCGGACGATAGGCCATCGTCCGGCCCACTGTGGGCGACGCGGACGATGGCACGCGGTTTCGTTTTTTTATAAATAGAGTTCATTTGTAATTTCATTTCACGATTTCACTTTCGAAACTTATTATTACATTTACATAATTACTACAAAATGGATTCAAGTCCCAATAGTCCTATGTTTAGCGGAGAGGCGCGTTGGCCGGGTACAGAACCCGGCGAATATCGTTCGTTCGACGCCGACACCCAGTACGATCCCGATTTCAGTACAGAATCGTACGGGTTGTCTGACATGGAGCCGTCTTCTGATCCCGATCCCGAACCCGCCGCGACCGCTTCGGCCCCAGCCAAAAAGAAGCGGAACCGGCAGCGGGCGCAGAAGTTGCCGCCTCTCGGAAATTACGATGAGTACGCCCCCGGCCGTACGAACTACACCGACGACGAAACCCTCATTTTGGCCCGGTGTTGGGTAGATATATCGGAAGACCCGATTTTCGCAAACAACCAGAGGCAGGGCGCGTACTGGGAGCGCATCGCCGGCCTCTACAATGAGGCCAAGCCGCCGACCGCATACAAGCGCAAACGTGAGCAACTCCGCAAGCACTGGGATCAAGTGAAGAAGCAAGTGAACTTGTACGCGGCGGAGTTCGAGAAGTCCACGCGGGCACAGGGGAGCGGCGAGAGCTTGAGCGACGTGCGCGCTAAAGCGCTGTTGTCGTACCGGTCGATGTACGGCGACTTCAAGCACGATGTCATCTGGGCGCTCTTGAGGGACAAGCAGAAGTTCCAAGGTGGAATTCTGCACACTGGTGCGCCGAAGAGGACCAAGACCACCGAAGCTGGTGATTACACGAGCAGCGGCAGCGACAATCACCCGGTTGACCTCAACCGGACGTACGTGGATGAAGGAAGTTCCGGCACACCGGTGTCCTCCCGGCGTCCTCCCGGCGTCAAGGCTGCGAAGGCCAAGGGGAAGGCGGCCGCGACCTCATCCTCGACCGCTGCAAACCCATCTCCGTTCCCGGAAACGCTCCCGACCCATACGGCCACCGCGTTTGAGTCGTTGGCAACAGCGTCGATGGCGAGGACGTTATTGCAGACGCACAAGGCCCTCAAGAAGTGTACCGACCCCGACGAAACCGAATATCTCCGGGCGTTAATCGATGAGCTGCGTCGGAAGTTGGGAATTGCACCGACTTAGTTGTTTTTTTTGTAAGTTGAATGGTGTAACTTTTTTTATTAATGCGTCGCCATTTGTTATTTAGACGTTTTTTATTTACTCGTTACTTGTTATTTGAAAACATTTAAATTAATTAAACAAAAACAATAAAATGATGATGTGGCGCGCCTTAGTGCGCCCCACTGCAGGTGGGGGGAATGAGAATAAAACTGATGACGTGGCGCGCCATAGGGCGCGGCTTAGGGCGCCTCACTGTTGATGCCCTAAATTCACTGACATATGAATTCTGTCACATTTCTGTCAGCAATTTCTTATGTGATTTCTTAATAAGTTCTGGTACTTCACACGTGATTAACGTTCAAGGAAGTTAGTAACAAGTAATAATGAACTACGGGGAATAAGAATTAAATTTGTTTCATTACAGGTAATGGGAGGAGAGGAGTTAACGGCAGTCTGCCAAAATGAAGAGTCCCTAGAGTCAAATTTGAAGAAGATCGAGCTAAAGATATTATTTTTACTTAAACAACATGTATTTAGATGTAGAGTCTTGGAGCCCAAGACCATATTTTAATTTCATTTATCTAGGCCCAGTTCATAATTTAATTAATTGGAACAAATCGGGCCTAAAATGATTAATTAAACTTTGGACTCTCTTATTATTATGTGGCACAAAGTCACTAGTGTTTTATTTAAAAAGGACTTTCTATTTTTTTTTGGGTCCATTTAAAATTATTTAGCGATTTTCAGTCTTTATTAAAGTCTAACGGAAGTCTTTAATTATTTTCTTTGGATTTTCCCTTGCACAAACTCACTTTCACACAAACAAATTAAATACTCCCTCCATCTCATAATAGATGCCACACTTACCTTTTTAGTTTGTCTCACAAAAGATGTCACATTTTCATTTTTGGAAAAAGTTCTCTCTCACATTAATAAAAATATATATTTTTTCTCTCTCCACTTATCACACAAAACAAAACCTCTTAAAATCCCGTGTCGTCCCACAAATTTGACATCTTTTGTGGGACGGAGGGAGTAGTACTTTGGTGTTATACCAAGTAATAATTCTCGATTATTTAGGGTTTGTACAAATAATTACAAAAATCATGAACTTAGTTTTGTAGGGGATTCCTCATGAAAACCTTCTTTTTTTTGCTATTCATGGGAAATTCACTACAAAGGATGATTTCATGAATTTTGTGACCAAATTTCAAGTTCATAGGAAATACTCTCTCTTCGTCCATAATTAAATGTCTCATATTTGACTGATACAAGTTTTAAGAAATTATTTGACTTTATAGAGTTAAGTGGATAGAAAAAGTTAGTGAAATGTGGGGCTTATTTTTATATATAAGAATTTTATAATAAAATATGAGTGGATTGATTTAGTGAAATGTGGCGCTTTAAGTACAGTGAATACTAGACTATATTGTACGATAATATTGGAATCTTGAATTTAAGATGCCCGATTAACGAAGTTTGACCAATAATAAATGTGACGAGACATTTAATTTTTTGGAAATTAAATGATATAGCGTCGATCTACGTTCCGCGTAGATGACCGTAGTATATTCACTTTCTCAAATCCGATTCCCGGTAAGTGAGAAAAAGTGGATTCAAGTTGGTCACATTGTAGCTTTTAATAAAGTTATAAGATTAAAGCTGAGGGAGTAATTAACTAGTGTTAATTATCCCACATAGGAGATGAAACACATCTTTTAATGTGTATTTATTAAGTGACTTTACTATACTTAATAATTATAGTGGACTAAGATGGGTTGAAGAAGCCCACACGCGCTCCGAGCCGAGCTGTGCCCGTGCTCTTGGACTTGGATCTTGGCAATTAGTCTTTGCGCTTGTCCCTGGACCCAAACTTAATGTTTTAGACCAACGCTTAGTCAGCGAGACCAGTGGCATGACACATCGTCAACTATGACGCAGTCAAAGTCTACGAGGATGCCACGTAACGAAGTCCACATGTGACGGATGAACTGGGCATGCATAGCGTCTAGATTCAACATCGACCACTGCAGCTTTCAAATTCGTTACGGCTGGCCGTTACAGCCACGCCATGATGAGCCATGATGACAGCCATCAAGGCTGAGTTGACCCCTGCAGTTGACTAGCAGGGACGGAGACAGCTTAGGCCAAGCCACCGCTCCAGCGGGGGCTTGGCTGTCGCTGTCCTCCCAGATTCGCTTATACTGTATTTGGGTTTTTTCACAGAGACCAGCTGCGAGGAAGAAGATGCAGAGGAGAGAGAAGGGGGAAGGATAGAGGAGAGAGGAGACGAAGAAGATGCAGAGGAGAGAGAGGGAAGGGGGAAGGATAGAGGAGAGAGGAATAGAAAAGGACTTATAATTACTCTACATAGGGAACCGTTTATATCCCTTTTTGATTTATGTGATTAGGAGCATTTAGATAATTTGATTTCTTATCTAGTGTGATTATTAGTTTAAGAATATATTATTAATTTTTCTATCTCTAAAATTGTTTTAAGAATCAATTACTACTAATGAAAGTAATTATTCTTCTCAAATTTATTTTCGGTCTTTATGCCAATAAGTATTGATTTACTAATAAATCTACAATCCACTCATATTTAATTATAATATTAATGATCCATATAAAACGATTAACTATCTACTAACTTTTTTCTATCATTTTAAATTTACATTTTTAATATTTAAAATGAGTCAAAGTAAGACAAGTAATCGCGGATGGTTGGAGTACCATATTTAGGTCAAATTAATATTTTAACAACTTAATTTGTGAACTCATAGGATATCAAGATACACTATAATATATGAAGAGATTAGTATACTTGTGTATACTAATATTTTCTAAAAATTCGCAAATCGAAAATTCTAGATACAGCACTACGGGTCATTAGAAAAGGCATGCCACTAGAAAAGGCCACTACCGAAGATTCTAGAAGCATCGCGCGTCCTACCGTACTCATCGTTAAATTTCAGCACCGGCTCATTTCAAGTTCTGGTTCCGTCCCTGTTGACTAGGTCTATAAATAGGCTAGTCATTTCTTGCATCAATATAGAACATACACACAAACATCATACTCTCTCTGCATAGTCTTTTTTCTCGAAGCTCTGCCCTCTCCTCTTCCAGTTCGCCGGAGCTCTGCTGATAGCGGTGCTGCTTCACCAGAGACGTTGCCGTTTTATCTTTGGGGACGACATGCCAAACCGAGAGCACTACCGGGGCGTATCTCGTCTTGCGCAAAGAGGACTTTCCTCGACTCGGCTAAGTTTGATTTCCAGTTTACAGTTTCGTTTTTCATTGTATTTTCAGTTTCACTTCTTCCTTATTGGGTTGTATTACGTCCGATTTTTGTTTATCTCTTGTAATTCCAGTCATTCCTACAGCAGATAATAGCAAACGCTAAATGTCACGAATTTGATGCTATCAGTGATAGTCAACGGCGGAAGGATCCCCTACTGTTTTGCAAATCACAGCACAGTCTGCTGTGCATAAAACGCAGAAAATATTGAATGAAACGTAGGGATTGTAACTTATAAATTTCTTTCATTTTTATTCGTTTTTCCCTTTAATTATCTTTATGCAATTACTAATTCAAACATATTCTTCCACATGGGCCCACCACACATAACCTTTATCTCTTCTATTTATTACTAACAGCTACAAACTCATTTGTTTTATTAATATTTACCCGATATGTTATTTAAAATATATTATATAATTTCTTAAGTATCGGTTTTTATGTTGAATAATAGTAATTCTTTAAATATAATAATATTTCTAATTAATAATACTTCTTTTATGATAATATATTTTATATGTATACTCCACTTATAGGAGTAATAATTAACAAAAACTAAGTATTGTAATGTATACAAATATACTATTCTAAAAGAAGCAACTTTAAATATTTTTCTAAATAAATTATCTTACATGTCAACAATGAATTTATATAGTATCAGTAAAAAACTAGTAGAATAAGTCAAATTATTTTTTACAAATTAAGTACACTGATTTCTATATGATAAAATGTCAATGATGAATATTTACATTAGTAAAAATTTACTAAGTCGTGACTTTTACAAAGTAAAATACAATGACTAGTACATGATAAATGATAAGTTATTCTAAAATGTAAATGACGAAATTCTTTGTAAAAAATAATTAGTAATCATGATATATATGATTCTGTGGATAAAACAATTTGTAAAATTTCATCACTATTTACACTTTTGAATAAAACAAATCAATTTTAATAGTTAATGATAAAAAGATGAAACCTGTCTTTTATATAAAAAAAAGTTTATTTGCATATATATTCAATGGAAGAGATGAAGGTTCTGTGTGGTGGGCCCATGTGGTAGTACAATCCCTGGGTTTCATTCAATATTTCTTGCGTTTTATGCACAACAGGCTGTTCTGTGATTTGCAAAACAACAGAGGATCCTTCCCCTAATCAACGTCGACTATTTTGCATAGCAACTACTACTCCCTCCTTCACAGTACAGAATTTTAGAAATAGTTGATTATAAATGGAGTAAGAAAGAGATTTGAATATTTAATTCAAAAGAAAAAAAGTAATTAAATATATTAATTGAAAAGAGAAAATTATCAAGAATAGAAATGTAGTATATTTTTGTTAGGACAAACTTAAAAAGAAAGTGTATCGTCTTAGTTGCCTAATCCACTATAATCTTAAGCTACCCACTATAATCTTAAGCTTATATAGGTTGTTATTTAATGTGACCATATTGAATGTGCTTTATTGACATAAACTGAATGTAACTTAAACATATAATTCAAAGATTAAGTTATTTTACTGCAAAATTATATCTTTAAAGTATTTCAAAATTATTACGGAGTATAAGATAAAGTTGTTTAAATCCCAGTTTTTTTATTATACTGTAAAACTATATCTTTAAATTATTTCAAAAACATTACAAATATTTTAATGTGTCGTGAATCAAGTGTTTTACCTTTTAAAATATTTTTATATTTCCAAAAAAAACATAGAGATCGAGATTTTCGTTGTTCATCCAATTTCAAAAATAAAAATGATTATATGAATGTCACCATATAAACAAAATAAAGTGACTGAATTTATAGCCCAAACATAAAAGAATTAACGAATGAATTTTAGAAACCTGAGGAAACCTTTATAGTAAAGTTTAAGAAGATCAATAAATGAATCAAATTCCCTATAATAAATAGCATAGTTAATATGCTAAAAGCTGAACGTAGAAATTAAACAATTATTTTTCAATCGTGTGATAAAGAAAAGAAAACACAATAGAAAAGAAACATTTTGTGTGGAGAAATCATTGCGATTCTCGCAATAATTTTTTCGGATACAATAAAAAAATAAAGATCTCCCCCAACACCAATTTATTTTTAGGCTAAAGAATAATATCTTTAAAGAGAAAAACCGGAGGGTGGAATCGTCATTCCATACGAAACAGCTCAAGACTGTGAGTATGATTTCAGCGGCACCATACAAAATACATCACTCCGGCCCCACAGATGCAACCCAGGCCCCACCACAAATGGGCTTTACCAATAAAGCCCAACGGGAAAAATACATAAATAAGGAGATCGGCCCCACTATATAATAATAGCAATGCCTCTCATGGAATGCCGCGTGTCCGCCGGTGGCGATGTCACATTGCCGGAATCTTAAGCTGTGTCAGAAGAACGCGACGTGGGCCAGACACGTCGATTAGGACAGAGACGTCTCTTTAAAATATTGTCCACCGACCAGTGACATCTTGCAAAAAATACTCGGTCTATCCCATCATAACAGACTCACATTTCGACTATTAGTGAATTGTTTTTCTTTTAATGGCATCCACGTGGCTTTTGCTCAGTCATAGCCAGCTACAAACTACTCCTGCCACATTTTTAGTGTTAAAAATCCTCATGCCACATCATCAGAATAAACAAATAGCCCGACAATAGCCCAGCAATAGCTTAGCCACATCACCCCTAATTATATAAAACAAATAATTGACAATCACACAAAATATGAAATTAAATTTACGACACAGATACATGAAAATTCAATTATATTATTAAAATTAAAAAATTACATTAATTAAAAAAAATTACATTAATTTAAAAAAATGAAAGTACATTAAAAAAATTACATAATTAAAAAAAAACTAACGCCGTGCAATCCTCCGCGCCAACAACTCTTCAATTAAATCCTTTTGGAGTCGAATATGAGCATCCACTTGGCGCATGTCGGCTTGTGCTTGGAGGCCCTCTGCATCAGCCGATCGAGGTACCGCCGTGAAAGCCCTCTGCAAGGCCCTCTGCATCAGCCGATCAATCTCACGGTTCGTATAGGCATCTAACGCTTCGTTCATTCGACGTTCGTACTCCTCAGCATCCCCACCACTACCACCACTACTACCACCAACGTTGCTCATTTCCCGTTGTTGATCTTGTACAGAAATTAAGATAGAGAGAGTACTCGTTAAAACAAGTAGTGCGAATGAAAATTACATGCAAATCGCGTATATATAGTGTTTCGAAATTTTTTTTAAAAAAATTTAAATTGGCTCGCCGGTCCACCGCCTACAATGACGGCGAGCGGACCGGCGAGCGCTAGCCGATTTTTTTGCCGAAATGGCGCTCGCCGGTTCCAATGGTTCGGCGAGCGCACCGGCGAGCGCCGGAAATCGGCTAGCCGGCCCGCTCGCCGCCATTGGAGATGCTCCAAGTAACAAAATAATTTCTCTTATTTTATTTTCTCACGTACTTTATTCCTTTAACTTTTCTATTTTTCTCTCTCATATTTTACTTTCTCCACTTTATTTATATTCCTTATTTCATAGTAGTTGAATCATATTGTCATTTTGATATGGTCCATAGTAACGGAGTCATTTCTCTTGTTTAGTAAAAATTGAGACATTTTTTATCACTTACTTTCTCTCATATAGTACTTTATTCTCTCTTTATCTCTCTACTTTTTTCATTTCCTACTTTATTCTTTATTTACTTAATTCACTTTTTTTCTTAAAACACGTGCCCAAAAAAAACATCTCCCCTATCACGGAACAAAGGGTATCAATTCCTTAAATCGCGTGTCCAAAAGAAATGGCTCGCGCATGGCGGAACAGAGGGAGTATACTCTTTCCGTCCCAAGGTAGTTGAGCGTATTTCTTTTTGGATTGTCTCAAGATAGTTGAGTCATTTCCTTTTTAAGCAAAAATTTTATCATCTTCCATATTTTACTTTCTCCTTACGTCATTTATTTTATTCTCTTTATTACTCCTTCCGTCCCATAATAGATGTCACACTTTCCTTTTTAGTTTGTCCCACAAACATTTCCTTTTTAAGAAAAGTTCCTTCTCACATTAATATAAATATACTATTTTCTCTTTCCACTAAACACACAAAATAACATTTTCTAAAATCTCATACCAATTCCCAAGTATGTCATCTATTATTATAGGATAGAGGGAGTATTTACTTTCTCCCAACTTTTAACCTATCAATTTAACTTGATATGGATGGGAGGAGTACTTTAGAATCTAATAATAATAATAATAATAATAATAATAATAATAATAATCGAATAAAGCAGTTCAATAATTGATGCTCAGTGATTATGTTCTAAAAAATAAAAATAAAAATAAAAATAAATAAAAACAATCATGCAACTAGGAGTAGTATATAACTCCACAATCCACATTCAAATCAAACCATGGGCTTGGTTTAACAACTCCTCCAATCAAACGCTCAAAAACAAGGGCTCCAAAACATTCACTCCGTCAAATTAATCAGAAAAATTAGTACTAATTCTAGTGATGTTAGGGAAAACGTCGAAGCCGGTGATCGAGATTCTCACTGGATCTTTGTGTTCCGACAGCGGAAGCCCTAGGAGTCAGATTCAGTCGCCGAGGGGGCTCAAGAGCCTAGATCTCGGCACCGTAGGGCTAGTCATAGTAGCAGCTCTCGAGAAATCTAGCGGCGGAGGTAGGGACGGTATTATCGGCCGCAATTCGACGCGATCGAGTCCAATTCCGGTGAATTACCCCAAAAATTGTTGCAGGAGTAGGAGAGAGGAGTACACGATAGTGACGTGTCATAGCCCGAGCAATCGCAATCGCAACAGCAACAGCAACAGCGTCTTCCACATATCTCCGGCTAGAGGCATGGAGGCTGGAGGAGCAATTCCGACGGCGGAATTTTTGAGCAGGTGCGATTTGTGCCAGAAGAAACTCGACGGCAAAGACATATACATGTACAGGTAACGGAAACGTTTGGGATCAATTCGACAGATTTTTTAGTGTTGTGAATAAGGTATACTGATTTAAGTGTAAATTGCAGAGGAGAGAAAGCATTCTGTAGCGTTGATTGCCGGTATACGCAGATGGTAATGGATAAATGCAGTGCGGAAGCGTCGAAGCCGGCGGAAGTTGCAGGGTCGCCGTGCGATTACGGGCACATGTTTACCGCCGGGATTCTGGCTACATAGATTTATTGTGAATCCATTAATAACAATTTTTCTATACTAGTGGAGTAGTATATAAACACTGCGAAAATGTAACACAACTCATCAATTAAACGAGCATCCTTTTTGACATCTTTCGTTCATGCATTTACAACTTTCCAAATTAACTCTCTCAAATTCACAAAATTATAGTACTCCTAATAAGTTACTCCAAAATCCAAATATAGTGATGTTCTTATAACATGCCATAGAAACAATATCTATAGACTACTCGATAATAGGAGTCTTGTTTTGTTATTTCGGTCCGTCTAACAATAAAAGTTAGTATTTCACTTTTAGAGCATCCGCAATGGGGCGGACTATAGGCCGCCCGATGCCTCGGGCACGCCATCGTCCGCCCACTGTGGGTGCGCGGACGATAGCGCGGACGATCCAACGCGTTTTTGTTTTTTTTTTTAATTCCGAAAAATTTATTTATATAAATACCCCCTACCCCACCTTCATTTGTAACCTTTCCATTCTCGTTTCCACACTATAAAATGGATTCCGGTGAATACCCAAGTCCGAATAGTCCGATGTTTAGGGGTGGTGCACGTTGGCCGGGTACAGACCCTGACGAATATCGGCCGTTCAACTCCAACACGCAGTACGATCCCGAATTCAGTACGGATTCGTACGGTCTGTCTGACATGGAGCCGTCTCCAACTCGCCCCGCCGCCCCATCCCGCCGCGCCGCCACCGCCGCGCCCTCCGCCGCCGCTAGAAAGAAGCGGAACCGGCACCGGGCGTACAAGGTGCCACCTCCTGAAACGAATGAAGAGTACGCTCCCGGGAGAACGAACTACCAACCGGATGAAACCCTCGTCTTGGCGAGGTGTTGGGTGGATATTTCGGAGGACCCGGTATTTGCGAACAACCAAAAGCAGGTTACGTACTGGGAGCGCATCGCCGAGCGCTATAATGAGGCGAAGCCACCGAGCGCGTACAAGCGCCATAGGGAGTAGCTCCGCAAGCACTGGGATCAGGTAAAAAAGCAAGTCAACCTGTTCTCGGCGGAGTACGAGAAGTGCTCGAGGGAGCAGGGAAGCGGGGAGAGCTTAAGCGATGTGCGCGATAGAGCGCTGTTGTCGTACCAGTCAATGTACGGCGACTTCAAGCATTTCAACATCTGGGCGCTCTTAAAGGACAAACAGAAGTTCCAGGGCAGGATTCTGCCATCGGCTGCGCCAAAGAGGACGAGGACCACCGAAGCCGGTGCTTACACAAGCAGCGAAAGCGGCGCATATCCGGCGCATAGGGCGGGCTTTAGGGTTCCCACTGCTAATGCTCTTAGTAAGCCCCACATTCCATCAATTTATTTCACTCATATTTTTTATAAAACTAATATATATATATATATATATATATATATATATATATTAGTGATCAAGATATAACTAATCTTAAGTGTATAACTAGAGAACAAATCTCAGCCACACATCTTATTAGAACAAATATTATTTATTTTAATAATATAAAATAGATAAAGGGTATATTTGGCATTTACATTATGAAATTTAAATATGAAATTATGCAGTTTCAATTTCCAAATCTTGTTGGAAATTATAGTAATTATTGTCTTTCTGTTTCTCTTCCCCGTCGATCGCCGCCGCAAAATCACCCTAAGCCTTGTTCACCTCCGCGTCATTCTCCGATATCTTCTTTTCCACCACCTTCTTCAGCTCCGCCGTCACTTCAGTTTACCCGATCTCGCCAATAGCTCCACGAACTCGCCGATAGCTCCACGAACTCATCAGATTATGCCCGCTCCGCCGCGTCGAAAAAATTCTCCAGCCACTGCTCCTCGCGCCGGCGCTGTAGCCGAATGCCTCATTTATTCTGCTGAATCGAACTGTAGGATTTCTTGACACTGCAGAATTCATGGCTGCTGCCATCTAATTTTAGATCAAATCTGCAATTCAATACAAAAAATGTTAAGGAATTTATATAAATTGGGGGGTTTTGTTGACTTGTGTTTATTTTTTTCCAAGTTGGTGGGCGGAATGATAAATATTGTATTAAACTCGATTATGTCACAATAATTTGGTTTTACTAAAATTGGTCAACAAATGAACATTCCGAGAAGAAACATTTTGATATATTCGTTAAAGTCTAGAAGGGTTTCCTTGTAAATTAATTTTATTCAATATTCACACTGTGTTAGTCTTAATCAGTTGATTTTAATCTTGTGTGTAATGATTGTATTTATATAATGAAGCAATATATTGACCATTAACAGTAATTAAAGGTAGTGCTTTTACTTCACTGTTGTTTACAACTGTTGTTTACAAAACATATCACTCTTAGCATGATTTTACTTCACTCTTGTTCACAAAACACATCACTCTTAGCATGATTTTACTTAACTCTTGTTCACAAAACACATCACTCTTATTCTGATTTTACTTCACTCTTGTTCACAAAACACATCACTCTTAATCTGATTTTACTTCACTCTTGTTCACAAAACACATCACTCTTAGCATGATTTTACTTCACTCTTGTTCACAAAACACATCACTCTTACTCTGATTTTACTTCACTCTTGTTCACAAAACACATCACTCTTATTCTGATTTTACTTCACTCTTGTTCACAAAACACATCACTCTTAGCATGATTTTACTTCACTCTTGTTCACAAAACACATCACTCTTACTCTGATTTTACTTCACTCTTGTTCACAAAACACGTCACTCTTACTCTGATTTTACTTCACTCTTGTTCACAAAACACATCACTCTTACTCTGATTTTACTTCACTCTTGTTCACAAAACACATCACTCTTATTCTGATTTTACTTCACTCTTGTTTACAAAACGCATCACTCTTACTCTGATTTTACTTCACTCTTGTTCACAAAACGCATCACTCTTAATCTGATTTTACTTAACTCTTGTTCCAAAACGCATCACTCTTATTCTGATTTTACTTCACTCTTGTTCACAAAACACATCACTCTTATTATGATTTTACTTCACTCTTGTTCACAAAACGCATCACTCTTACTCTGATTTTACTTCACTCTTGTTCACAAAACGCATCACTCTTATTCTGATATTACTTCACTCTTGTTCACAAAACACATCACTCTTACTTTGATTTTACTTCACTCTTGTTCACAAAACACATCACTCTTAGCATGAATTTACTTCACTCTTGTTCACAAAACACATCACTCTTAATCTGATTTTACTTCACTCTTGTTCACAAAACGCATCACTCTTATTCTGATTTTACGTCACTCTTGTTCACAAAACATATCACTCTTACTCTGATTTTACTTCACTCTTGTTCACAAAACGCATCACTCTTAATCAGATTTTACTTCACTCTTGTTCACAAAACACATCACTCTTAGCATGATTTTACTTCACTCTTGTTCACAAAACACATCACTCTTACTCTGATTTTACTTCACTCTTGTTCACAAAACGCATCACTCTTACTCTGATTTTACTTCACTCTTGTTCACAAAACGCATCACTCTTATTCTGATATTACTTCACTCTTGTTCACAAAACACATTACTCTTATTCTGATTTTACTTCTCTCTTGTTCACAAAACACATCACTCTTAATCTGATTTTACTTCATTCTTGTTCACAAAACACATCACTCTTAGCATGATTTTACTTCACTCTTGTTCACAAAACACATCACTCTTACTCTGATTTTACTTCACTCTTGTTCACAAAACGCATCACTCTTAATCTGATTTTACTTCACTCTTGTTCACAAAACGCATCACTCTTATTTTGATTTTACTTCACTCTTGTTCACAAAACGCATCACTCATACTCTGATTTTAATTCACTCTTGTTCACTAAACGCATCACTCTTAATCTGATTTTACTTCACTCTTGTTCACAAAACGCATCACTCTTATTCTGATTTTACTTCACTCTTGTTCACAAAACACATCACTCTTACTTTGATTTTACTTCACTCTTGTTCACAAAACACATCACTCTTAGCATGAATTTACTTCACTCTTGTTCACAAAACACATCACTCTTAATCTGATTTTACTTCACTCTTGTTCACAAAACGCATCACTCTTATTCTGATTTTACGTCACTCTTGTTCACAAAACATATCACTCTTACTCTGATTTTACTTCACTCTTGTTCACAAAACGCATCACTCTTAATCAGATTTTACTTCACTCTTGTTCACAAAACACATCACTCTTAGCATGATTTTACTTCACTCTTGTTCACAAAACACATCACTCTTACTCTGATTTTACTTCACTCTTGTTCACAAAACGCATCACTCTTACTCTGATTTTACTTCACTCTTGTTCACAAAACGCATCACTCTTATTCTGATATTACTTCACTCTTGTTCACAAAACACATTACTCTTATTCTGATTTTACTTCTCTCTTGTTCACAAAACACATCACTCTTAATCTGATTTTACTTCATTCTTGTTCACAAAACACATCACTCTTAGCATGATTTTACTTCACTCTTGTTCACAAAACACATCACTCTTACTCTGATTTTACTTCACTCTTGTTCACAAAACGCATCACTCTTAATCTGATTTTACTTCACTCTTGTTCACAAAACGCATCACTCTTATTTTGATTTTACTTCACTCTTGTTCACAAAACGCATCACTCATACTCTGATTTTAATTCACTCTTGTTCACTAAACGCATCACTCTTAATCTGATTTTACTTCACTCTTGTTCACAAAACGCATCACTCTTATTCTGATTTTACTTCACTCTTGTTCACAAAACACATCACTCTTACTCTGATTTTACTTCACTCTTGTTCACAAAACGCATCACTCTTACTCTGATTTTAATTCACTCTTGTTCACAAAACGCATCACTCTTAATCTGATTTTACTTCACTCTTGTTCACAAAACGCATCACTCTTATTCTGATATTACTTCACTCTTGTTCACAAAACACATCACTCTTACTTTGATTTTACTTCACTCTTGTTCACAAAACACATCACTCTTAGCATGAATTTACTTCACTCTTGTTCACAAAACACATCACTCTTAATCTGATTTTACTTCACTCTTGTTCACAAAACGCATCACTCTTATTCTGATTTCACGTCACTCTTGTTCACAAAACACATCACTCTTACTCTGATTTTACTTCACTCTTGTTCACAAAACGCATCACTCTTAATCAGATTTTACTTCACTCTTGTTCACAAAACACATCACTCTTAGCATGATTTTTCTTCACTCTTGTTCACAAAACACATCACTCTTACTCTGATTTTACTTCACTCTTGTTCACAAAACGCATCACTCTTAATCTGATTTTACTTAACTCTTGTTCCAAAACGCATCACTCTTATTCTGATTTTACTTCACTCTTGTTCACAAAACACATCACTCTTATTATGATTTTACTTCACTCTTGTTCACAAAACGCATCACTCTTACTCTGATTTTAGTTCACTCTTGTTCACAAAACGCATCACTCTTAATCTGATTTTACTTCACTCTTGTTCACAAAACGCATCACTCTTATTCTGATTTTACTTCACTCTTGTTCACAAAACACATCACTCTTACTCTGATTTTACTTCACTCTTGTTCACAAAACGCATCACTCTTACTCTGATTTTAATTCACTCTTGTTCACAAAACGCATCACTCTTAATCTGATTTTACTTCACTCTTGTTCACAAAACGCATCACTCTTATTCTGATATTACTTCACTCTTGTTCACAAAACACATCACTCTTACTTTGATTTTACTTCACTCTTGTTCACAAAACACATCACTCTTAGCATGAATTTACTTCACTCTTGTTCACAAAACACATCACTCTTAATCTGATTTTACTTCACTCTTGTTCACAAAACACATCACTCTTATTCTGATTTCACGTCACTCTTGTTCACAAAACACATCACTCTTACTCTGATTTTACTTCACTCTTGTTCACAAAACGCATCACTCTTAATCAGATTTTACTTCACTCTTGTTCACAAAACACATCACTCTTAGCATGATTTTTCTTCACTCTTGTTCACAAAACACATCACTCTACTCTGATTTTACTTCACTCTTGTTCACAAAACGCATCACTCTTACTCTGATTTTACTTCACTCTTGTTCACAAAACGCATCACTCTTATTCTGATATTACTTTACTCTTGTTCACAAAACACATTACTCTTATTCTGATTTTACTTCACTCTTGTTCACAAAACACATCACTCTTAATCTGATTTTACTTCATTCTTGTTCACAAAACACATCACTCTTAGCATGATTTTACTTCACTCTTGTTCACAAAACACATCACTCTTAATCTGATTTTACTTCATTCTTGTTCACAAAACACATCACTCTTAGCATGATTTTACTTCACTCTTGTTCACAAAACACATCACTCTTACTCTGATTTTACTTCACTCTTGTTCACAAAACACATCACTCTTATTCTGATTTTACTTCACTTTGTTCAGAAAACACATCACTCTTAGCATGATTTTACTTCACTCTTGTTCACAAAACACATCACTCTTACTCTGATTTTACTTCACTCTTGTTCACAAAACACGTCACTCTTACTCTGATTTTACTTCACTCTTGTTCACAAAACGCATCACTCTTATTCTGATATTACTTTACTCTTGTTCACAAAACACATTACTCTTATTCTGATTTTACTTCACTCTTGTTCACAAAACACATCACTCTTAATCTGATTTTACTTCATTCTTGTTCACAAAACACATCACTCTTAGCATGATTTTACTTCACTCTTGTTCACAAAACACATCACTCTTAATCTGATTTTACTTCATTCTTGTTCACAAAACACATCACTCTTAGCATGATTTTACTTCACTCTTGTTCACAAAACACATCACTCTTACTCTGATTTTACTTCACTCTTGTTCACAAAACACATCACTCTTATTCTGATTTTACTTCACTTTGTTCAGAAAACACATCACTCTTAGCATGATTTTACTTCACTCTTGTTCACAAAACACATCACTCTTACTCTGATTTTACTTCACTCTTGTTCACAAAACACGTCACTCTTACTCTGATTTTACTTCACTCTTGTTCACAAAACACATCACTCTTACTCTGATTTTACTTCACTCTTGTTCACAAAACACATCACTCTTATTCTGATTTTACTTCACTCTTGTTTACAAAACGCATCACTCTTACTCTGATTTTACTTCACTCTTGTTCACAAAACGCATCACTCTTAATCTGATTTTACTTTACTCTTGTTCACAAAACGCATCACTCTTATTCTGATTTTACTTCACTCTTGTTCACAAAACACATCACTCTTATTATGATTTTACTTCACTCTTGTTCACAAAACGCATCACTCTTACTCTGATTTTAGTTCACTCTTGTTCACAAAACGCATCACTCTTAATCTGATTTTACTTCACTCTTGTTCACAAAACGCATCACTCTTATTCTGATTTTACTTCACTCTTGTTCACAAAACACATCACTCTTACTCTGATTTTACTTCACTCTTGTTCACAAAACGCATCACTCTTACTCTGATTTTAATTCACTCTTGTTCACAAAACGCATCACTCTTAATCTGATTTTACTTCACTCTTGTTCACAAAACGCATCACTCTTATTCTGATATTACTTCACTCTTGTTCACAAAACACATCACTCTTACTTTGATTTTACTTCACTCTTGTTCACAAAACACATCACTCTTAGCATGAATTTACTTCACTCTTGTTCACAAAACACATCACTCTTAATCTGATTTTACTTCACTCTTGTTCACAAAACGCATCACTCTTATTCTGATTTTACGTCACTCTTGTTCACAAAACACATCACTCTTACTCTGATTTTACTTCACTCTTGTTCACAAAACGCATCACTCTTAATCAGATTTTACTTCACTCTTGTTCACAAAACACATCACTCTTAGCATGATTTTTCTTCACTCTTGTTCACAAAACACATCACTCTTACTCTGATTTTACTTCACTCTTGTTCACAAAACGCATCACTCTTACTCTGATTTTACTTCACTCTTGTTCACAAAACGCATCACTCTTATTCTGATATTACTTCACTCTTGTTCACAAAACACATTACTCTTATTCTGATTTTACTTCACTCTTGTTCACAAAACACATCACTCTTAATCTGATTTTACTTCATTCTTGTTCACAAAACACATCACTCTTAGCATGATTTTACTTCACTCTTGTTCACAAAACACATCACTCTTACTCTGATTTTACTTCACTCTTGTTCACAAAACACATCACTCTTATTCTGATTTTACTTCACTTTGTTCACAAAACACATCACTCTTAGCATGATTTTACTTCACTCTTGTTCACAAAACACATCACTCTTACTCTGATTTTACTTCACTCTTGTTCACAAAACACGTCACTCTTACTCTGATTTTACTTCACTCTTGTTCACAAAACACATCACTCTTACTCTGATTTTACTTCACTCTTGTTCACAAAACACATCACTCTTATTCTGATTTTACTTCACTCTTGTTCACAAAACACATCACTCTTATTATGATTTTACTTCACTCTTGTTTACAAAACGCATCACTCTTACTCTGATTTTACTTCACTCTTGTTCACAAAACGCATCACTCTTAATCTGATTTTACTTAACTCTTGTTCACAAAACGCATCACTCTTATTCTGATTTTACTTCACTCTTGTTCACAAAACACATCACTCTTATTATGATTTTACTTCACTCTTGTTCACAAAACGCATCACTCTTACTCTGATTTTAGTTCACTCTTGTTCACAAAACGCATCACTCTTAATCTGATTTTACTTCACTCTTGTTCACAAAACGCATCACTCTTATTCTGATTTTACTTCACTCTTGTTCACAAAACACATCACTCTTACTCTGATTTTGCTTCACTCTTGTTCACAAACGCATCACTCTTACTCTGATTTTAATTCACTCTTGTTCACAAAATGCATCACTCTTAATCTGATTTTACTTCACTCTTGTTCACAAAACGCATCACTCTTATTCTGATATTACTTCACTCTTGTTCACAAAACACATCACTCTTACTTTGATTTTACTTCACTCTTGTTCACAAAACACATCACTCTTAGCATGAATTTACTTCACTCTTGTTCACAAAACACATCACTCTTAATCTGATTTTACTTCACTCTTGTTCACTAAACGCATCACTCTTAATCTGATTTTACTTCACTCTTGTTCACAAAACGCATCACTCTTATTCTGATTTTACTTCACTCTTGTTCACAAAACACATCACTCTTACTCTGATTTTACTTCACTCCTGTTCACAAAACGCATCGTTCTTACTCTGATTTTACTTCATTCTTGTTCACAAAACGCATCACTCTTAATCTGATTTTACTTAACTCTTGTTCACAAAACGCATCACTCTTATTCTGATTTTACTTCACTCTTGTTCACAAAACACATCACTCTTATTATGATTTTACTTCACTCTTGTTCACAAAACGCATCACTCTTACTCTGATTTTACTTCACTCTTGTTCACAAAACGCATCACTCTTAATCAGATTTTACTTCACTCTTGTTCACAAAACGCATCACTCTTATTCTGTTATTACTTCACTCTTGTTCACAAAACACATCACTCTTATTCTGATTTTACTTCACTCTTGTTCACAAAACGCATCACTCTTAATCTGATTTTACTTCACTCTTGTTCACAAAACGCATCACTCTTATTTTGATTTTACTTCACTCTTGTTCACAAAACGCATCACTCATACTCTGATTTTAATTCACTCTTGTTCACTAAACGCATCACTCTTAATCTGATTTTACTTCACTCTTGTTCACAAAACGCATCACTCTTATTCTGATTTTACTTCACTCTTGTTCACAAAACACATCACTCTTACTCTGATTTTACTTCACTCTTGTTCACAAAACGCATCGTTCTTACTCTGATTTTACTTCACTCTTGTTCACAAAACGCATCACTCTTATTCTGATTTTACTTCACTCTTGTTCACAAAACACATCACTCTTACTCTGATTTTACTTCACCCTTGTTCACAAAACGCATCACTCTTACTCTGATTTTACTTCACTCTTGTTCACAAAACACATCACTCTTAATCTGATTTTACTTAACTCTTGTTCACAAAACGCATCACTCTTATTCTGATTTTACTTCACTCTTGTTCACAAAACACATCACTCTTATTATGATTTTACTTCACTCTTGTTCACAAAACGCATCACTCTTACTCTGATTTTACTTCACTCTTGTTCACAAAACGCATCACTCTTAATCTGATTTTACTTCACTCTTGTTCACAAAACGCATCACTCTTATTCTGATATTACTTCACTCTTGTTCACAAAACACATCACTCTTACTTTGATTTTACTTCACTCTTGTTCACAAAACACATCACTCTTAGCATGAATTTACTTCACTCTTGTTCACAAAACACATCACTCTTAATCTGATTTTACTTCACTCTTGTTCACAAAACGCATCACTCTTATTCTGATTTTACGTCACTCTTGTTCACAAAACATATCACTCTTACTCTGATTTTACTTCACTCTTGTTCACAAAACGCATCACTCTTAATCAGATTTTACTTCACTCTTGTTCACAAAACACATCACTCTTAGCATGATTTTACTTCACTCTTGTTCACAAAACACATCACTCTTACTCTGATTTTACTTCACTCTTGTTCCCAAAACGCATCACTCTTACTCTGATTTTACTTCACTCTTGTTCACAAAACGCATCACTCTTATTCTGATATTACTTCACTCTTGTTCACAAAACACATTACTCTTATTCTGATTTTACTTCTCTCTTGTTCACAAAACACATCACTCTTAATCTGATTTTACTTCATTCTTGTTCACAAAACACATCACTCTTAGCATGATTTTACTTCACTCTTGTTCACAAAACACATCACTCTTACTCTGATTTTACTTCACTCTTGTTCACAAAACGCATCACTCTTAATCTGATTTTACTTCACTCTTGTTCACAAAACGCATCACTCTTATTTTGATTTTACTTCACTCTTGTTCACAAAACGCATCACTCATACTCTGATTTTAATTCACTCTTGTTCACTAAACGCATCACTCTTAATCTGATTTTACTTCACTCTTGTTCACAAAACGCATCACTCTTATTCTGATTTTACTTCACTCTTGTTCACAAAACACATCACTCTTACTCTGATTTTACTTCACTCTTGTTCACAAAACGCATCGTTCTTACTCTGATTTTACTTCATTCTTGTTCACAAAACGCATCACTCTTAATCTGATTTTACTTAACTCTTGTTCACAAAACGCATCACTCTTATTCTGATTTTACTTCACTCTTGTTCACAAAACACATCACTCTTATTATGATTTTACTTCACTCTTGTTCACAAAACGCATCACTCTTACTCTGATTTTACTTCACTCTTGTTCACAAAACGCATCACTCTTAATCAGATTTTACTTCACTCTTGTTCACAAAACGCATCACTCTTATTCTGTTATTACTTCACTCTTGTTCACAAAACACATCACTCTTATTCTGATTTTACTTCACTCTTGTTCACAAAACGCATCACTCTTACTCTGATTTTACTTCACTCTTGTTCACAAAACGCATCACTCTTATTCTGACATTACTTCACTCTTGTTCACAAAACCCATCACTCTTATTCTGATTTTACTTCACTCTTGTTCACAAAACACATCACTCTTAATCTGATTTTACTTCACTCTTGTTCACAAAACACATCACTCTTAGCATGATTTTACTTCACTCTTGTTCACAAAACACATCACTCTTACTCTGATTTTACTTCACTCTTGTTCACACAACACATCACTCTTAATCTGATTTTACTTCACTCTTGTTCACAAAACACATCACTCTTAGCATGATTTTACTTCACTCTTGTTCACAAAACACATCACTCTTACACTGATTTTACTTCACTCTTGTTCACAAAACACGTCACTCTTACTCTGATTTTACTTCACTCTTGTTCACAAAACATATCACTCTTACTCTGATTTTACTTCACTCTTGTTCACAAAACACATCACTCTTATTCTGATTTTACTTCACTCTTGTTCACAAAACACATCACTCTTATTATGATTTTACTTCACTCTTGTTTACAAAACACATCACTCTTATTATGATTTTACTTCACTCTTGTTCACAAAACGCATCACTCTTACTCTGATTTTACTTCACTCTTGTTCACAAAACGCATCACTCTTAATCTGATTTTACTTCACTCTTGTTCACTAAACGCATCTCTTATTCTGATTTTACTTCACTCTTGTTTACAAAACGCATCACTCTTATTTTGATTTTACTTCACTCTTGTTCACAAAACGCATCACTCTTATTATGATTTTACTTCACTCTTGTTCACAAAACGCATCACTCTTACTCTGATTTTAATTCACTCTTGTTCACTAAACATATCACTCTTATTCTGATTTTACTTCTCTCTTGTTCACAAAACACATCACTCTTATTCTGATTTTACATCACTTTTGTTCACAAAACACGTCACTCTTATTATGATTTTACTTCACTCTTGTTTACAAAACACTAGTTCCTTATTCAGTGAAGTAAATAGATACAACACGACAGTGATTTAAATATTAAACAAGATATTAATGTAAAATAAATACTTGCTATTGAATTTAAATGAAGTTTTCTACAATAGTTCTTGAACGCTTGAAGTTTACAACAACAAATTTGTTCTTCTTAGCCTTTACAATTATTACGATGGGCATGATTAAACACGTAATCGGCGACGGCTTGTAGCACGACGTGCTATCGGAGTCTCCCAGCCAGGAACAGGCATTCCTCTGCTATGTCATGGCTGATGTGGACGATCCTGCAATGGGAATCTCAGTAAGTTCGTCCAATTTGGCGGAGGAACCGCCGCGGATTTCGATTTTAGCGGCGGCTTTGGTGTGATGGATCAAGGGTTCGGCGGGGAGCAATTTGGGGGAAGCAGCTTCATGCCCTCGCTCCCAATTTTCCCAAACACCAACAGATCCAGCGTTGAGAAGATTGGTTTGGTTCCCAATCCCATTTCTTCAAACACTAATTTTAAATTTCTCCCAAATTTGATGAATTCATCTTCGGTTTCAAACAATTTGGGTGCAACATGTAATATAGGCGACGGCTTGAATGCTGTTTAATCGGCGATTTTACGATGGTGAACAGAGAAGAGGAGAAGAGAGAAGAAGACACAGTTTCAAATGAATTCAATTTTCGAATCTAACCTGATTTTGGAGTTAATTCGTTGTGCAATGACCATAATACCCCTAACTTGTTATTATGGAGTAAATTTGTGATTGAGGGAGCTAATATCTCATTAAATTCGAAAATTAATACTAGCCCTTGATTTTTTTGATCATGTGGCTATTATTTGTTCTCTAGTTATATAGTTAAGGGGTATTTGCCATAGATCACTACTATATATATATATATATACTCGTATTTCACTCATTTTTTTTTTTCATTATGAGATCCATGAAAGTGGTATTATTTTTTTAGTTAATTGGAGAAAGAATAAAATAGAAAAAAATGGACCCGAGGAATAATTTGGTAGAAGTCAAATTCTATTTTTATGTTTCTTTATTTCATATGGTTTAAGATACTAGTAAGGCCATCAGCAATAAGGCCGAAAATTCCGGCTGTCACATGCGGTGTCTTTTGGCGGCGCTATTGCATGGGATTTCTGCTGCCGAATCGGCTGAAAGTCACCAATTTTTTTTTTATTTCTAGGTATTTATTTATACACCATTTTTGTAATAAATAGTACTATATCTTTATAAATACCCACATTTCCTTCTCATTTTTCACCTCTCACTCTTTCTATCCACATTTTTTTGGTCTATCTTCAAATTTGTCAGAAATGAATTGAGAGCTCAAGCTGCGTCCGTGCAAATATGCACACACAATGGGGTGGGATCCGTACAATCTGGAAACTTAGAGCTTTACTGTATGTATATTTAATATTATAATATATATTATAACTAGTATATATATTAATAGATTGAATAATAAATTACAAAAATTTAATATAAAATTTTCTAAAAATTCAATACATAGAGAGTTTTTCTTTATATTTTTATTGTTATTTTATTATCCATCCGTTTTAGAAGAATATGTACTCTTACCTTTCTAGTTGCACTTTCTGATTCTGTAAACTCTTTTCTCTCTATTGAGGTGGGACCCATCTTCCATTAACAATACTTTAATTAATTTTCTTCTCTACCTCTCTCTTACTTTAACAATTTTTACATTAAAATCTCTGTCAAACACAAAGTGCATATTCTTTTAGGACGGAGGGAGTAGCAAAGTAAAAATGAAAAATTATAAAAATACAAATCTAAACATAAAAGAAAAGAAAAAAGTCCAATTTATAAGTTAAGCCGCGAGAAGATGTTGCATCCTTTTTCTGGTACCAGAGACGACACCACACGAAGAGCTCCAATCGATCACTACCTCCATGATTTGATGCAACTTACGGCGCCATGGTTATCGTTGCTTGGAAAGTGTTGTTGTAAGCGAATTCGATCAGCGGTAGCACTGATTCCCAACTTCCTCCGCGGTCGAGCACCACGGTTCTCAACATGTCCTCTAGAGTTTGGATCGCCCTCTCGGATTGTCCATCGGTCTGCGGGTGAAGCGTCGTGCTAAAATTCAATCGAGTTCCAAGCTCGCGTTGCAGACTCATCCAAAATCTTAAAGTGAATTTCGAGTCACGGTCGGACGTGATTGTCACTGGGACTCCATGCAGTCACACTATTTCCTTTATGTAGATCTGAGCTAGCTTGCTCGATCCATGCATTACGGGAATCGGTATGAAATGCGCACACTTAGTGAGTCGGTCTATAGTTACCCATATGGCAGTAATCCCATTTTGCGTCTTTGGCAATGCCGTCACAAAATTCATGGCGATGTGCTCCCATTTCCACTCGGGAATTTCTAGTGGTTGCAACTTTCCGTACGGTCGTTGATGTAGAGCCTTCACTTGCTGGCAGGCTAAGCAGCGCTCCACAATGCCGCTATGTCTCTCTTCATGCCTTTCCACCAAAAGGACTTTTTTTTTCAAGTCTTGATACATCTTCGTGCTTCCTGGGTGAGCGGTGTATGGAGTCTCATGAGCTTCACTCATGATCTCATTCTTGAGTTCCACATCGTTTGGTACGCACAGTATCCCTTCCAATGTGAGGGCGTTGTCGGACTCCTCACTAAAACTTACAGATTTGCCAGTTCTCGCTTCAATTCGAATTTCTTCAAGTTTCGTATCCATCCGTTGTGCTGCAACGATTCTCGTTCTTAGATTAGGTTCGACCACTAAGGTGGCAATTCGGCCTTCCACTGTTTTAGGTGCCCTTACCACTTCGAAATGCATTTTACTAAACTCTCGTATTAGACTTTCCTCTTCCGAAAGAAAAACAGCTAGTTGCGAATGGTTCCTTCGGCTCAAAGCATCTGTCACTACATTGGCTTTGCCAGGGTGGTAGTTGATGCCACAACTTAGTCATTTACTAATTCGAGCCATCTTCGTTGCCGCAGGTTCAAATCTCTCTGCTCGAAGAAATATTCCAGTCTCTTGTGGTCCGTAAAGATTTTACATCGAACTCCGTAGAGATGGTGCATCCAAATCTTTAGGGCATGTACCGATGGTTAAAGTTAGTTGGGGGAATCACGGGGGCGAAAAGGCTACTTGGGAAACAGAGGAAAAGATGAGGAAGAACTATCCACATCTGTTTACGGGTTAGCAATTTTATTACGCACAACAAATTAGAAAGAAATGAATTTTGCGGACAAAATTCTTAAAGAGTGGAAGAGTTGTGACATCCCTAACCCGAAACATGCATTATTTTGCATATTATCATATTATACTGTCATTTCATATTAAATTGTAATATTTTTGGGTTTATTTACAAGCTGATACAACATTTAGAAAACAATTAAAAAAAAGGATAAAAATATAATTAAAATAAAAGTAATGCATAGTGTAATTATGTACACGTGTTGACCATTTAGCCATACCACTAATCTTATGCAAATTATTTTTGGGTACGTAATCACTAATATATATTACTATATTATTTGATATCATTTAGGGGAGAAAGTTTTAAAATTAATATTGTGGTAGCCGACTCAAAATTTTGGATATATATGACTAGAGTTAGGAAGGGATTTTTTTAGAGGAAGTCTACGAGAAAGTGGTAGACTAAAAGCCTCAGCTCCTAATTACAGAATTGAAGAAACAATGTTCAGATAATGTTTTGAAAAGGCAGTTTAGCATACTAAATCAAGCCAATTTGGCGAAGAAGATGATACACAGTCCTAAGTAGAATCAAAGGCCCAATTAGAATATCTACAGTAATCAGGTGTGTATAAATCACACTTTTAATTTTACATGTTTTATTTGCTTCCTTGCTAGGTGTTAAACAAAATGAATGATTTGATTATATGATGTGATCCAATATGATTATGTATTATTTGATATAATTTGATGGAATATGATATGGAGATGTTATTGTGCAAAGGATATGTTTATGATACCGATTATGTGAATCATTGGATTAAAGAGGATCTGTGACGGTTTTGCCCTGGATCTGAAATCACAGTGGGACCTTCGGGTCAATCATATTGGGACCTTCGGGTCAAATCATATTGGGACCTTCGGGTCAAATCACATTGGGACCTTCGGGTCAATCATATTGGGACCTTCGGGTCAAATCACAGTGGGACCTTCGGGTCAAATCATAATGGGACCTACGGGTCAATCATATTGGAAATCCCGGGCAGATACCAGGCTTGACTGTTACAGAATAATAAACTGAATAGAATGGCATATGCATATGAATATGAAATGGTTTGTTTTTAAATTATGATATATATTGTTTCTGATTATATGTATTGATAAAAGAATATGCTTGATGTTTGTATCATGTTAGATTAAAGGTGGAAATTTGTACATACTGAGTTGTGGCTCATATAAACCACTAAATTTTTCAGGAATAAGATAGCAGTAAAGTTTTAACTGACGTGGGTAATAGGAACTCCACGCGTTATCAGGTTCGACGGCTGACGCATACTGGCAACCTTCTTCTCCTCATCTTTTAGCATGTAGATAAATGTATAGTATATAGAGTGGTGAGAGGGATCCACTACTGTGTAAAACGTTTTGAAATATGTACTTGATATATGCTGAATTTTAAAATTATATGATATGTGCGTCCTATGAATTATACACGTGCATTAATTGCTTTTCTGATAAGGGATTTACTTATTATAAGAATATACGTCATAGGGGTTGAGGTTTGACAGTTAAGGTGGTATCAGAGCAGGGATAAGGATCCCGCTGGGACATTGCATCCATGCATTGCATATGATACGTATTGGTTATAAGTTGCATTTACATTTGTGTTATCAGGAACATGGACATTCCTGAACATATGTCATCGAGGAGAGAAGGGTCAGCCGCCCCGCATAATTCATTTACTGCAGAAACATCTCATACACCTGTTGCATCATCTGGGGGTAGCCAACCAATACATAGGCAGGTTGAACAAGAAGTACAGGGGCTAGAAATGAGACCAAGGGGTAGAAATTTTAAAGAACTACGAAAGATGGGAGCCGTTGACTTTGTTGGGACTACTGATCCTGCCGAGGCTGAGATATGGTTGAAGAGGACAGAGCGTGTGTTTAATCAGATGGGTTGTGTTGCAGAAGAACGTTTTGATTATGCAGTGTCCCTTCTTCAGGGCGATGCTTACTATTGGTGGGAGACTGTCCCACGAGCTATGATACATCCTCCAGTACTCAGTTGGGATGACTTTTTGAGAGAGTTCAGTGATAAGTATATGCCACCAGTGTATCGTGATGAGAAGCAAAGAGAGTTTTTGTCCCTTAAACAAGGATCTATGTCAGTTGCAGATTTTGAAGTGAAGTTTACTCAGCTTTCTCGTTATGCATCGGCATTGCTACCTACAGAACAAGATAAGTGCCGACGTTTTGAAGAAGGATTGATATATGAAATAAGAAGCAAAATCACACCTTCAGATCTTCGTACTTATAATGATCTACGTGCAGCGGCTATACGAGCAGAGAGACTAGTGAAAGAAAGACATGTGTATATTCAAAGACAAAAGAGGGGATCACCAGAGTATAGGGGTGAATCAAGCTCGAGCATTTCAAAAAGGCCTAGTTCTTTTTCTTCAGCATCGAGTTTTAGTAGAGGAGGTCCATTGGGTCAAAGAGGCGGACGTGCACCACCTTTCAGTTATGAGTGGGGACGAGGATCTGGTATGACAGCACGTGCACGACCTTTATGCGTGCACTGTGGACGACCACATATAGGGGAATGTCGAACAATTACAGGAGGTTGTTTTCACTGCGGACAACAAGGACACTATTATAGGGAATGCCCACTTCGGTCTAACATGATATCAAGTGGAAGAGCAATGACGGAACCAACAGTACAGAATGTGCGACCCACAGCATCGAGTGCAAGCATTAATCGAGGTCGCGGAAGAGGACAAGCTATGAGTGCACCTATGGGACGAGGGCGAGGACAGTCAGAGGCACATGGATCTACACCCCAGGGGCATGCTCGTGTGTTTGCTATGACACATGATGAGGCATCTAGAGCACCAGAGGTCATTACTGGTACACTTTATTTAGTTGATATTATGATATATACCTTGATAGATCCAGGATCTACTCATTCATTTATATCACCTGTCATCACATCACATATGCATAAAGAACCTGAACCTCTAGATCACAGACTAGGTGTACATACACCCTTGGGTGAAGTTATTTCAGTATATACAGTATATCGAGATTGTGCGGTGAGAATCAATTCAGTAGAACTATTTGCAGATTTGATTCCCTTGTTCATACATGAGTTTGATATTATCTTGGGTATGGATTGGTTGTCACGTCACCGGGCTAAGGTAGATTGTTATGCTAAAGAAGTGGTAATAGAGTCACCAGGACGAGATCGAGTGATATTCTACGGTAATCGACAGATTGTTCCCTCCTGTCTTATATCTGCTACAACGGCTTTTCAACTGATTCAAAGTGGATGTGAAGCATATCTTGCCCATGTTGTAGATTGTGCTACGGTTAATGATCAAGTTAAAGAAATTTCTGTTGTTAAAGAATTTCCTGACGTTTTTCCTGAAGATTTACCTGGATTGCCACCTGATCGAGAAACAGAGTTCACTATTGAGTTGTTACCAGGTACTGCACCTATTTCAATCCCCCCTTATCGAATATCGCCGATGGAGTTACAAGAGTTGAAGAAACAGTTACAAGAGTTGTTGGATAAGGGATTTATACGGCCCAGTGTTTCACCTTGGGGAGCGCCAGTGTTGTTTGTGAAAAAGAAAGACGGTACATTGCGACTTTGTATAGACTATCGGAAACTGAATCAAGCAACGGTGAAGAATAAATATCCATTGCCGAGAATAGAAGATTTGTTTGATCAACTTCAGGGTGCACAAGTGTTTTCAAAAATAGATCTCCGATCAGGGTACCATCAGTTGAAGATTGCTAAAGATGATATTCCGAAAACAGCCTTTCGAACTCGATACGGCCATTATGAGTTTTTGGTTATGCCTTTCGGATTGACGAATGCACCTGCAGCTTTTATGGCACTGATGAATAAAGTATTTCAACCATTTCTGGATCAGTTTGTGATTGTTTTTATCGATGACATATTGGTCTACTCGCGAAGTACAAAGGATCATGTTAATCACTTACAGTCAGTATTACAAGTTCTACGAGATAAACAGCTTTATGCAAAGTTGAGTAAATGTGAATTTTGGTTAGATCATGTGGTATTTTTGGGACACGTGGTGTCAGGTCGAGGAATAGAAGTGGATCCACAGAAAATTGAAGCAATTGTCAACTGGAAAGTGCCAACTACAGTCACAGAGGTTCGAAGCTTCCTGGGTATGGCTGGATACTATAGACGTTTTGTGGAAGGATTCTCAATTATTGCGGGATCAATGACAAAATTATTACGGAAGAATGTCCCTTTCATATGGAGTGAAGAATGTCAGAAGAGTTTTGATGAGTTGAAGCATCGATTGACTACATCACCCATATTGACTATTCCGACAGGTATAGGAGGATTCGTTGTGTATAGTGATGCTTCTCGGCAGGGACTTGGTTGTGTTTTGATGCAAAATGGAAAGGTTGTTGCTTATGCGTCACGACAGCTAAGAGTGCATGAAGTTTCATATCCTGTTCATGATCTGGAATTGGCAGCTGTTGTTTTCGCTTTGAAGATTTGGCGTCATCATTTATATGGAGAAACTTTTCGAATCTTGACAGATCACAAGAGTTTAAAATATTTAATGAGTCAGAAGGAGTTGAATATGAGACAAAGACGGTGGATGGAGTTGCTTAAAGATTATGATTGTACCATTGAATACCATCCGGGGAAGGCAAACATTGTTGCAGACGCGTTAAGTCGGAAGTCAAGCAGTATGGTAGCACACATGCAGATGACCCCATTATCAGAGTTGATTGCTCTTCGAAGTTTGAATGTAAGATTACAGCTTGATACGAGTGAAGGGTTAATAGCGACTCTTGAAATCCGACCAGTGTTGAGACAACGAATTCAAGATGCTCAAATGAAAGATGAAAAGTTTGTAGAGTTTATTAATGAGATACGAAAAGGTAAAGACACACCGTTCATTCTACAAGATGACACATTGATGTTTGGCACTAGACTGTGTGTACCAGATGTTGATAGTCTTCGGCGAGAGATTCTAGATGAGGCACATAATGCTCCTTATGCAATGCACCCAGGAACAACAAAGATGTATCATACTATGAGGCAACATTATTGGTGGCCAAAGATGAAGAAAGAAGTGGCAGAATTTGTTTCAAAGTGTTTGACGTGTCAACAGGTAAAAGCAGAACATCAAGCACCTGCCGGTTTATTGAAACCTTTATCTATTCCAGTTTGGAAATGGGAGCGTATCACGATGGATTTTGTAACGGGTTTACCGAGGACACAGAAAGGGAATGATGCTAGTTGGATTATTGTAGACAGATTAACTAAATCAGCACATTTCTTGCCTATACGATGGGGTTGTTCGTTAGATCAGTTGGCTGAAATGTACGTGAGGGAAGTAGTACGCTTGCATGGTATTCCGATATCAATTGTATCAGACAGAGATCCGCGATTCACATCCCGATTTTGGGAAAGTTTTCAGACAGCCATGGGAACCCGACTACATTTTAGTACTGCTTTTCATCCCCAGACAGATGGTCAGTCAGAAAGAACTATTCAGACGTTAGAAGAAATGCTTCGTGCTTGTGTGATTGATTTCCAGGGTTCATGGGACAAGTATATTCCGCTGATGGAGTTCGCGTACAATAATCAATATCACAGCAGCATTGGAATGGCACCATATGAAGCATTATATGGCAGAAAATGTAGAAGTCCGGTCTATTGGGATAAAGAAGGCTTGGAGATTCTAGAAGGGCCAGAGATTGTTCAAGAAACTGTTTCCAAGATTGATATAATTAAAAGCAGATTGAAGGCGACACAAGACAGACAGAAGAGTTATTATGATCAGCATCGGAAAGAGATGGAATATGAGGTTGGAGATAAAGTTTTCTTGAGAGTCTCACCTTGGAAAGGAGTAATGCGATTTGGACAAAAAGGTAAGCTGAGTCCTCGTTATATTGGGCCGTATGATATTGTCGAAAGAGTTGGACCATTAGCGTATAGGTTAGCATTACCTCCAGAGTTAGAGCAGATTCATAATGTTTTTCACGTCAGCATGCTTCGACGTTATCGGTCTGATCCGTCACATGTTCTGAGAGATCCTGATATACAAATTTCTGAGAATCTGAGTTACATAGAGGAACCAGTTAATATTGTAGACCGACAGGTTAAACAATTGCGAAGAAAAGAAATCCCGATGGTTAAAGTTAGTTGGGGGAATCACGGGGGCGAAAAGGCTACTTGGGAAACAGAGGAAAAGATAAGGAAGAACTATCCACATCTGTTTACGGGTTAGCAATTTTATTACGCACAACAAATTAGAAAGAAATGAATTTTGCGGACAAAATTCTTAAAGAGTGGAAGAGTTGTGACATCCCTAACCCGAAACATGCATTATTTTGCATATTATCATATTATACTGTCATTTCATATTAAATTGTAATATTTTTGGGTTTATTTACAAGCTGATACAACATTTAGAAAACAATTAAAAAAAAAGGATAAAAATATAATTAAAATAAAAGTAATGCATAGTGTAATTATGTACACGTGTTGACCATTTAGCCATACCACTAATCTTATGCAAATTATTTTTGGGTACGTAATCACTAATATATATTACTATATTATTTGATATCATTTAGGGGAGAAAGTTTTAAAATTAATATTGTGGTAGCCGACTCAAAATTTTGGATATATATGACTAGAGTTAGGAAGGGATTTTTTTAGAGGAAGTCTACGAGAAAGTGGTAGACTAAAAGCCTCAGCTCCTAATTACAGAATTGAAGAAACAATGTTCAGATAATGTTTTGAAAAGGCAGTTTAGCATACTAAATCAAGCCAATTTGGCGAAGAAGATGATACACAGTCCTAAGTAGAATCAAAGGCCCAATTAGAATATCTACAGTAATCAGGTGTGTATAAATCACACTTTTAATTTTACATGTTTTATTTGCTTCCTTGCTAGGTGTTAAACAAAATGAATGATTTGATTATATGATGTGATCCAATATGATTATGTATTATTTGATATAATTTGATGGAATATGATATGGAGATGTTATTGTGCAAAGGATATGTTTATGATACCGATTATGTGAATCATTGGATTAAAGAGGATCTGTGACGGTTTTGCCCTGGATCTGAAATCACAGTGGGACCTTCGGGTCAATCATATTGGGACCTTCGGGTCAAATCATATTGGGACCTTCGGGTCAAATCACATTGGGACCTTCGGGTCAATCATATTGGGACCTTCGGGTCAAATCACAGTGGGACCTTCGGGTCAAATCATAATGGGACCTACGGGTCAATCATATTGGAAATCCCGGGCAGATACCAGGCTTGACTGTTACAGAATAATAAACTGAATAGAATGGCATATGCATATGAATATGAAATGGTTTGTTTTTAAATTATGATATATATTGTTTCTGATTATATGTATTGATAAAAGAATATGCTTGATGTTTGTATCATGTGAGATTAAAGGTGGAAATTTGTACATACTGAGTTGTGGCTCATATAAACCACTAAATTTTTCAGGAATAAGATAGCAGTAAAGTTTTGACTGACGTGGGTCATAGGAACTCCACGCGTTATCAGGTTCGGCGGCTGACGCATATTGGCAACCTTCTTCTCCTCATCTTTTAGCATGTAGATAAATGTATAGTATATAGAGTGGTGAGAGGGATCCACTACTGTGTAAAACATTTTGAAATATGTACTTGATATATGCTGAATTTTAAAATTATATGATATGTGCGTCCTATGAATTATACACGTGCATTAATTGCTTTTCTGATAAGGGATTTACTTATTATAAGAGTATACGTCATAAGTAGCAAAGTTCGCAGCTAACCAATCCATCCCCAGGATTATGTCGAAATCCCCCATTGCCATGACTTGTAAGTTGTGAGCGACTAACTTAAGTTCTCCCATAACAAATTCTACGTTCGGGCATGTTCGGGGGATTTCTATTGTCCCTCCCACTGGTGAGGACACCATCATCGTATGTTCAGATTTGTAAGCAGGCAAACTTAAGGTGTCCACACATAATTCAGATATGAAAGAATGCGATGCGCCCTTATCAAACAATACAACAATGGGTGTGTCGATGATTTTTCCCATACCTGCCAGGTTTCCCTTCTCGTGACTCCCTGGTTCAGTCTTGGGTTGTTTCTGTCTCAAGGCATATGCTCTAGCCTGAGGAAGGAGTCTTGGGCAGTAAGGTTGTTGTTGTCGCGGAGGTTGATCGTGATTTCCCCTTGATTCACTCTGCGGTGCCCTTGATTGCTGACGGGATCCTTGATCGTTCTGCCTAGATCCCAATCCTCCCTTCTTGCTCGGACACTCCCTAGAGAAGTGACCATTCCCTCCGCATTTGTAACAATTGGTAACGTTTTGATGCCGACATTCTCCGAAGTGGCACTTAGAGCACACGTTGCACTGTGGTGCCCTAGATCGGTAGTCTCCTCTCTGACTAGAAGTATGTTGTCCTCCTCCGTGTTGAGATCGATGCTGACTCGACTGGTACCGTTTTCCGTTGTATGGAGTCCGAGAATCATCCCACTTCCTTTTCTCCCGGGAGTGGTGTGTCATTTTTGAGCATGTCTGACTATAGAAACTTATTCCTTGCGTATATCCGAGTCGACTACTGCATTTGCCTACCGTCTAGTATCAAGGATTCGAAATTTGACCCAACAGTCTTACTTGGATATGAACATATTTCAAATTGTTACAACATTGCTAAGGATGTCTTTAGTCGGGAAGGCTCCAAAATTAATCAAAGAAACAAGAACAACAATGCAATGATTGAGTTCCATGGGACTCAACCCGTCCACTCTGAGCATTAAATGGTTTACAGGTATCAACTAAAACCCATAGATATTTGAGAATTTACTTCTGATAAGAGCTTGGAAGAACATGAGATAGGTCATGGAAACAGGATGAAACTGCAAAAATTCTCAAATTCCATAGCCGACTGCTAGATCACAACTTGCGAAAATTCCGGACAGCAATGAATGATATCTGATGGGGTACGAACTAAACCCTAATGGCAAGCCCAATAACAGTGACGGCCCATCAGCTCAGAGCCCAAGAAAGAGTATCTGTTCGGCACCAAAGAGTTCGGCACGACCAAAGAGTTCGGACACAGCCTACAGCTCGGTAAAAGCCGACCAGTCAAGCTCTCCTCTCAGATCGGCAAGAGCTGATCGGTAAAGTCCAGCAGTTCGGTCTCAGCATTCGACCGAACTAGGAGTTAGTGGACTCATGAAAGGCCTCCACGACCTCCGCTATACCCACGATCTATTTAGTGGTACGAAGCAGTTATTGAGCAGTTATTGCTCACCCACGATCTTGTTAGTGGGGCTGCAAACCACGACCTTAGTTCAATGTATAAATAGAACTTAGATCAGATAGAAAAGGGTTAAGCTCTCTAGAGATAAAATACCATATAGCAAGTCTGTGTTGTAAGCTGTAATCCCAGATCAAGCAATACAATCTTGCCCTCCCTTCTTCCCGTGGACGTAGATTTACTTCAGTAAATCGAACCACGTAAATTCTTTGTGTCGTAATCTTCATTCTCTACCAGCATTTACTAACATCAGAAATTCGCGGATCCATCACTGGCGCCGTCTGTGGGAACCAGAGAACAAAATTTGTGATAAAGCGAATTTTTGATCCATTTTTTCCACCCCAAAAATGCATACCAGATCGCAGAGTACCCGTATTCCTGCCCGTGAGAACCAGGAGGAAGCCAATCCATCCCATAGGTCTGGAAAACAGCCTAGGGATAAATCCACCACCAGTTCTCATGGCGAAGGAACAAGCCGCTCCAAAAATCGTCCCACTGAATCTTCCCAGCAGCCCGATTTGAATGAGGCTGTCAAGCAGTTTTTGGCGGCGAAGCAGGAGGAATTCTTAACCTTCCTGCGAAGAAGCCAAAAGCAGCCGGAGACGAAAACGACGGATTCTCCTTCCCCCTCCGCACAAGAAAGTCACTACCGCAGTAGTGTCCCATCTCCCAGGAGAAAGAATCCCCGTCCCCCACATGTTCCAGTTCCTCCTCGGTACCGGAATCACAGGAGAACTCAATCTCCTCCATACCGACGAGATATCGGATTCGCCGTGTACGGAGCACTGAAGACTCCGTTCTCGGACGACATCACCCGAACTCCCCTACCACAGAACTACCGAACTCCGTCGATGACTTACGACGGGCTCGTGGACCCTCACGATTTCTTGGGGCGCTATCAATATAACATGGCGAACCAGGGTCTCAACGAGGTCCACATGTGCAAGCTGTTTCCCGAGCTGCTCATCGGGAACGCGAGAAGGTGGTTCGATAGCCTCCCCCAGGGCAGCATCAGATCTTACCGAGATCTAATGGATGCCTTCCACAGGAGGTTCTTTCAGAAAGCGGAAGCCCGAATCACTTCGGCTCAGCTGCTTTCCATTCGTCAAGGTCGCGACGAAAAAATCAGCGACTTTATGACAAGATTCCACAAGGAATGCCTGCAAGTAGACGATCTCAACGATCTGCTTGTCATCTCGGCATTCCAAAATGGAATCCTGCCCGGAGCTCTCTACAGGAAGCTCGTTGAGTGCGGTCCGCAGACAGCTCAGGAAATGTGGGACATTGCGGACCAGTACTCCCGGGCCGATGAGGCAGACCGTCGCAAACGGTCGTTAGACAGCTCATCGACCCGAGGAGACAGAAGGAAGCCCGATCATAGCGATCAGGGGCATCCCCGCCGGACTCCATTTGAAAGAATTCAAAGGGCTCCGGTGCAAGACAGATTGGGACCTCGTCTCAATCCCGAGAAGCCGCCCGCTCAGTTCGTACCGCTGAACAAGCCGAGAGCGGAAATTTTCAAACTGCACTCTGACCTGTTCGAAAAGCCAAAGCGGATGACGAAATCAGCCGCGCGCCGACCCCAGGATAACTACTGCTCCTACCATCAAGACCACGGTCACGATACCGAGGAGTGCAGAAACTTGGCTGCAGGTATCGATGTTCTTGTGAGGGCAGGGACATTGAAAAAATACCAAAGCAAGCAGTCAAAGAAGAATAAAAAGCAGAGTGGTGCGAACTGCGCTCCTCAGGATCCGAAAAGGCAGCCGGATCCCGAAGACGATGACGAGCCGCAATATTATGGAGTAATCCAGACTATTGATGCGCTTCCTGCCGGGAAGACCAAGTCGTCCCTAAAGTCAGAACGCAGAGGCTCCAATCGAGAGGAGCCAACGCATAAAAGGCTGAAGCAGGACGAAGTGATTACGTTCTCGGCTGCTGATCCCGTCCCGGCCATCTCTCCTCACCAAGACGCCATTGTCATCCAAGCCGGAGTGGCAAACAAACTGATCCACAGGGTGTTTGTGGATACAGGAGCGTCGGTTAGCATTCTTTTTAAAGAGTGCTTCGACAAACTAGAAGTGGACCCAGCTCGGCTCAGTCCGGCTCCGCTTCCCCTGAAGAGCTTCACCCAGGAGGACACCCGCCCTGAAGGTATTATCAGCCTTCCGATCACGGTGGGGAAAGCGCCTACTAGCTCCAGTACGATGATTGAGTTTTTCGTGGTGAAAGCTCGGTCCCCGTACAACGTCATCCTGGGAAGAGACTGGCTCAACACAGTTCGGGCCGTTTGCTCCACCTATCACCTCACCATCAAGATCCCTACTAAAGGAGGGATAGCGGTCATCCGAGGTGACCAAAAGAGAGCAAAGGAATGTCTGCAAATTGCGCTTAGAAGTGCCGAGCAGTCAGATCGGCACCACCAAGCATAGCAATCACAGCAGCCGGAGTCAGAGGCGATGACCGAAGTCATACCGGAGCCGAACTCGATGACAGTTCAGCTGTACGAAGACGATCCATCCAGAACGGTTAAGATCGGCTTCGCGGGAACGCCCCTACTTCGGGAAAAAACCATCCAGCTCCTCAAGGAGTATAAAGACGTCTTTGCATGGTCTCCGTTGGACATGACCGGAGTGCCCCCCGAGGTAATCACTCATCGGTTAAATATTGATCCTTCAGTCCGGCCGATAAAACAGAAGCAAAGACTCTTTGCGGCAGAACGAAGTCAAGTCATCCATGACGAAGTCCGTCAATTATTGAAGGCGGATGTGTTATTCGAAGTGAAGTATCCTTCGTGGGTGGCCAATCCTGTCATGATCAAGAAAAAGGAAGGAGGATGGCGGATGTGCATAGATTTCACCGATCTAAATAAGCACTGTCCCAAAGATTGCTATCCCCTTCCGAACATAGATAAAAAAGTAGAAGCTTTGATAGGCTTTGAAATTTTTTGTTTTCTGGATCTGTACAAAGGATACCATCAAGTTTTAATGGATGAGATTGACGCTTCAAAAACGGCCTTCATTACTGATTTCGGCATTTTCGCTTATAAAAAGATGCCATTCGGTTTAAAGAATGCCGGAGCCACTTATCAAAGGATGGTAGACAAGCTTTTTCGGCACCTGATTGGAAAGGAGGTCGAAGTGTATGTTGACGATATAGTCGTCAAAAGCAAAAGCACTTCGGAGTACGAGCACAACCTCAAGTCCACTCTCGACGTGCTCAAGAAAGCCAACCTCAAACTTAATCCCCAAAAGTGTACCTTTTTGGTAGATTCGGGAAAGTTTCTGGGTTGTTGGGTTTCAAAGGACGGACTCAAGGCAAACCCCTCAAAAGTTCAAATCGTTCAGAACATGGCAATGCCGAAGTCCATACATGACGTGCAAAGGCTAACCGGATGTCTAGCCGCACTGAATCGATTCCTTTCCCAAGCAGCCGAAAAGCAACTGCCGTTCTTCAAGGTGTTGAAAAAGGCACCAAAGTTCGAGTGGGGAGCCGAGCAGAAAAAGGCCTTTGACGAGCTCAAAAGTTATCTAGCCGAGCTTCCTATTCTCTCTGCTCCAACCGAAGCCGAAGTAATATTCTTATACTTAGCGGCATCGGATCAAACCATCAGCGCGGTGCTTGTACGAGAAGAAGGCCTAAAGCAGCTTCCCATCTATTTTACAAGCCGAGCATTAAGAGGTCCAGAAACCAGGTATCAACCACTGGAAAAGATTGCTCTGGCATTAGTAAATGCAGCAAGGAGACTGCGGCCATACTTCTATGCTCACAAGGTATGCGTCTTAACTGATCTGCCACTTCGGCAAGTGTTGACCAAACCAGAAGCATCAGGCAGAATCGCCAAGTGGGCTATAGAGTTGGGAGAGCACACAATTGAATATCTACCTCGGAAAGCCATCAAGGGACAAGCCTTGGCAGATTTTCTTGCAGAAGCAAAGTTCGATCAAGCAATTCCTGTTATTGCCGAACAGAAGAATTCCGCCAATGCCGAACTAGCACAGCCCTTGGAATCCGAAGTAGAGCCGCCGGACTGCTGGAGCGGATTCGTAGATGGAGCTTCAAACAAGATGGGAAGTGGAGCTGGTATTCTACTTGTCGCTCCCGACGGACACGAGGTAACCTACTCACTTCGGTTCCTATTCCCCACTACTAATAATGAAGCCGAGTACGAAGCCCTCCTGGCCGGACTCCAGTTAGCGCAAAGTCTGCTCGTCAAATCTCTCAAAGTCCATTGTGATTCACAAGTCATAGTAAATCACATGTTGGGTACAAGTGAAGCCCGTGACGAGAGAATGAAGAAGTATTTGGACAAAGCGCAAAGCATCAGCCGAAGTTTCTCCTATTTTCGGATAATCCGTATTCCCAGAGCGGAAAATAGCCGAGCAGATACCTTAAGCAAGTTGGCCTCAGATCCGAGCTCAAAGGCGGAAGAATTAATGCATCGAAGCATTGATGAAGCCGAGGTACATTCAGTATCCAGCTCGCCGAACTGGATGACGCCGATCTTGCAGTATCTGGATCAAGGACAATTGCCCGAGGATAAGAGAGAAGCTCGGAAGATCACGTGCCGAGCACTTCGGTACGAACTTCATGAAGGAGTCCTCTTTAGAAAGTCTTACCTCCAGCCGTTATTGCGGTGCGTAGGACCAGAAGAGACGGACTACATCCTCAGAGAAGTTCATGAAGGATCGTGCGGTAGCCACATCGGAGCCAGAGCTTTAGCTAAAAAAGTTCTGAGGTGGGGATATTATTGGCCAACCATGGTACAAGAGGCAGTGCAGCTCGTCAAGAAGTGTGCGAAGTGCCAAATTCATGCAAATGTCCCAAGGATGCCGCAGACCGATCTATACACTATGCAAAGCCCTTGGCCTTTCATGCAATGGGGCATAGACATAGTGGGACCACTTCCTCAAGCTCCTCGGCAAATGAAATTCCTTATCGTTGCCGTGGACTACTTCACGAAGTGGGTGGAGGCTGAACCATTAGCTACGATAACGAGCTCAAAGGCATTGGACTTCGTCTGGAAGAACATAGTGTGCCGATTTGGCATACCCCACATCCTCATCTCGGACAATGGGACTCAGTTCACCGACAAGACGTTCAAGAATTGGTGCCAAGAGCTGAACATTCAACAGCGGTTCACTTCGGTCTCCCACCCCCAAGCAAACGGACAAACGGAAGTAACGAACCGGATTCTGGTGAAAGGGTTAAAAGCTCGGTTAGAACAAGCCAAAGGACAATGGGTAGAAAATCTCCCTCAAGTCCTATGGTCCTACCGAACTACACCCAAAACCTCCAACGGTGAAACTCCGTATAGTCTGGTGTACGGCACTGAAGCCGTAATTCCGGTGGAGATCGGCGTACCCAGTCCCCGAACTCTAAATTTCTCCTCAGAAATGAATGACGACGGACTGAGAGCAGAACTAGATCTCGCCGAAGAAAGAAGAGAATTGGCGTGTATAAAAGCAGCCAAGTATAAGGAGCAAGTAGCCCGGTATTATAACCAAAGGGTGAAAAAGCTTCAATTTCAAGTGGGAGATCTCGTCTTGAGAAACAACGAAGTAAGCCGAGCAGAAAAGCTGGGCAAACTCGAACCCACATGGGAGGGTCCGTATCGGGTGTCAGAAGTCCTCGGCAAAGGGTCTTATAAATTGACTCACATGTCAGGAGAACAAGTACCCCGAACATGGCACGTCTCCAACCTCAAGAAGTTCCACTTGTAAGAGACAAAGTCCGGTCAGTCTGTCTTGTGTCTAGTTCGGTCATAGGGGTATATGTTTTTATTTGTTTGTTTTTTACTTGTACCTTTTACTTGTCGTTTTATAAAAAGTTTAAAGTTTTTTTCTTTCGTCTTTTTCATTTTTTCTCTATGTGTTTTGTCTCTATGTGCTTGTCGTCTCTTACAAATGGTACCAAGGTATATCGTTCTTTAAAGACTGATCCCCTTTTTAGATCGATTATTAAAGACTATTGTGAGTCCAAGCTTCTAAGGAGGATATAAGACCACAATTCAGCTTAACAAGCAGTCCGTCTGAAACGAACTGCAATAAGCCAACGATTGTGAGTCCAAGCTTCTCAGGAAGATACAAGACCACAATTCGGCTTAAGAAATAAGCACTTCGTCTGAAACGAACTGCAATAAGGGAAAGTCCGATCCACGCGATAAACCTCGCCGAATTAGGACGACCAAGTTCGGTCAAAGAAGTTTACCTCATAAGACCGGGGACGACCACGTCTAGTCAAAGAGGTTTACTGCATAAGACCACTTCGGTTAACTGGGAAAGTCCGATCCACGCGATAAAACTCGCCGAATTAGGACAAGGGAAAGTTCGATCCCGGCGACAAAAATCGCCAAATTAGAACACAAAGACGAGTCCGGTCAAAGATGTTTATTTCATCAGACCAAAGACGAGTCCGGTCAAAGATGTTTATTTCGTCAGACCAAAGACGAGTCCGGTCAAAGATGTTTATTTCATCAGACCAAAGACGAGTCCGGTCAAAGATGTTTATTTCATCGGACCAAAGACGAGTCCGGTCAAAGATGTTTATTTCATCAGACCAAAGACGAGTCCGGTCAAAGATGTTTATTTCATCAGACTAAAGACGAGTCCGGTCAAAGATGTTTATTTCATCAGACCAAAGACGAGTCCGGTCAAAGATGTTTATTTCATCAGACCAAGGACCAAGTCCGGTCAAAGAAGTTTACTTCATAAGACCAAGGACCAAGTCCGGTCAAAGAAGTTTACTTCATAAGACCGAGGACAAGTACGATGAAATTTTTTCGCTAAGCTGTAAATACAGTGTTAGAAGCGAAAACAAAATTTCATTTTTCAAATCTTGTTCGGCATACAACTCCGCTACCCTACAAAATGGCGTTACGCTATTACAAAGGACTATTCTACTGTCCAGGGTTGCTGAAGTTAAGCCACCTATCTGCAAAATCCTCTGGAAGCCGAGTTCGGTTGTTCCGAGCAGATGAAGAATAAGCAGGTCGACGAGATGCTATCCTCGACCCAACGCCTCTTCCCCGAGCCCGAGAAGTCCTAACACCTCGGCGATGAAGAGTCTCTGCAATAAGCATCTGCTGATCTTGCTCGCTCATAGTCACAACTCCTCGGCGAATTTCAGTCCGTCCCTGTCTTGACGATTCCGGTTGCTCCTGAGCCCGTTCTCGTCTTGACGTTTCCGGCTGTTCCGGAGTTCGTTGTTGACTTGGAGTAGGATTTTGAACAAGGGAACCAAAGGCTTGATCTGGAGTGCGAGCATCTGTTGGCGGGAAATGCCTAAGGAATCTCTCGATTGCGGGACGCCGGGAAAGAATGATGTCGTACCGAGAAGCCCAGCGCCGCAATGATTTCACAACTTGTTGGCAAGCCGAGCTCTCCAGCGCATTGTTCCTCCGGAGTACATGATATTCCTCCCACAGTTCGTCAACTCGACTCTGAACATCTGATATGGTCACTCCCCCGCGCACACGGATGTAATCCTCGTACGCAGTCCTCTCAGCAATGGTCGTATTCAGCTCGGCCTCCAGATCCTTCTTATCGGACTCTAGGTCCTTATTATCGGCCTCCAGCTTCACTAAACGAGCCAGAAGCTCGTCATTCCTCGTCTGATCGGCTATAGCTCTTTTCTCAGCTTCGTCTAAAGCCGAAGAGTACAGCCGTTTCCAGTGAAGTATCTCCATCTCCTTGAGTACAAAGCAGCTATATTAGTTCGGCAGCTGTACCGAGCAGATAGTAAAATACAACAGGAATAAAGGCGAGTACGAAAACCTATACGAAGACAAGTGTAGAGAATTTTTCATTCACAAGGAAAATTTTTTACACTAGGAGGGCTTCAAGGCCATTTTACAAGGAAGAAACTAGACTAAGAGAAGGGAGACGAAATCATACTCCACCAGCTTCGTCTCCGGCTCCTTGGTCTGGTTCAGCTTCTTTCTCCTGAGCTACCTCAGCCTCGGCCTCGCATCCTGCCGGCCTCGCCTCCGCCTCCTGATCGGCTTCCTTCTCCGGATGCCCGGCCCGTTCGACTTCGGCCTCCAGCTCCAGCGGCTCGGCCTCACCCTCTCCGTTGTAAGTCGAAGCGGGTGAAACGGGTCCCACGGAGGCAAAGATAGCCTCCAGGTTCTCGTCCCGATCAGCTCGACAACTCCGGACTCGGTCTGCAGAAAGCAGGACCGAGGATGAAGCGAGCTCCTCAAGGAGCGGCAGATTCTGAAGCCGAGCTGCTATCTCTCGGCTGTACAGAGGCAGCACGACGTCGGCCCCCTGCTCGCCCTTATCGGCAATTAGCCTTACCAGACTACCGACAAAGGCCGAGAACTGGCTGCTCAAAAAGAGTTTCTCCGTGTAAACACGGAGAGCCTCCCCTTGGGCAACCACGGCAGCAGCATCCCTCCGTTTCGTCTGCTCCCGCTGGATGACGAGCTGGTTTTTGGCAAACTGAGCTTCATCCTGGGCCGAAATCCTAGCAGCTCTGGCTTTCTCAAAGTTAGCCTCAGCCTGTTCGGCCCGATGACAAGCAGCCGCCAACTTCCTCTGCATCTCAGCATAGTCATTGGACGCTTTGGAGAGTTCGACGGCGACGAGCTTGGAGAGCATATCGTTCCTCTGAAAATGGATAAAGAAAAAAGTCAACAAAGGGGCCACAAAAAATACAGGAAAAAAGCAAGGCCAGAAAATCAAGAAGAGAATTCACCTCGGCGAAGTCCGTGGGCCATAAAAACGGCTCACAGATATGTTCCGAAGGAGGCGCCAAGACCACATCTTTCTCTGGCGCTCTCGGGGGCTTCTGGGCCTTCCCCTTCCCCTTTGCCGAAGTCGACTCCGGCTTCTTCGGATCCGAAGAGGTTTTTTGCCTTTTCGGAGTCCTCTCGGCATCAGACGCCGAGCTGGTGATTTTCGGCCTCTCCGGCTCCTTGGACTCCGAAGATTTGCGGCTAGCCTTATTCAGCATGTACACTGCCAAAAAGCAAGAAAGCAAAGTCAGATTTTCTTCGTTAAAGCAGTAGAGCATAAAGATAAAGAGAAATCCTCACCCTCGGCCTCTTCGTCCGAAGACGAGATGTCGAACACGACGTCGCCCTTGACGAGCTCAGACTCCGTGTATTGTTTCCTAACTATGGGAATCTTGTTGAGCTCGCCATCGAGCTCGTCCAACGGTTCAGGCCGAGGATGACGGATAACGGACTCCGGCCCTCTCCAGGGAAAACTAGGAGCCGCGGTCCTATCATAGTAGAAGAAGCGATTTTGCCACTTCGGCCACTTCGTTTTACAAAAGGCCCTAAAGGGCTGTAAAGGGATCAAGTAAAACCAAGACCCCTTCCTCTTAAATTGAAAGAATTTAAGGATCGCCTTCAAAGACAAATCCCTTCCTAACCTACGGAGTTCGGCAGCGAAGGCCGACAAGTGCCTCCAAGAGTTCGGAGTCACTTGGCCTAAAGGAAGCTGAAAAAAATCTAGTAAATCTATAAAGGCAGAAGGGAGGGGGAAACGAAGCCCGCATTCTAAGCAGGCCTCGTACACGGTGGCGTACCCCTCCGGCGGGGAGTCAGCCCTATGATCACCGTCAGGTACCACCGCCTTCCCCCCAGGAAAAAAGTATTTTTCGGGTAGGGATATCACAGTATCCTTACTCAAAATACTATGGAAATACTCTACGGTCTTCTCCCCGGACTCTTTCCGGCCAGAAGACCCCTTATCCCCTTTCCTACCGCTACCCGACTCCGAAGAAGAAGAAGACATTTTTCTTACTTTTTGGAGGTGAAGAAAGTCTGAAGAAGCTCTTGAAAGCGGAAGAAAATTTCTCGAGAAAGAGAGAGTATAGAAGACGCAACAGCAAAGGTGTTCAAATGAGGAAGAAAGAGCATATTTATCAGATTCGGGAAAGATTTCGAGATCGTTGCGCCGTTTCGAATCCCACCTTTTCAGGATTCAACGGCCGGATTTTACTGTCGCATTTAATGCAGGCACGCGCAAGGCACGTCCCCTGACGTCAGCCTCCCCCTTACCATTATCCAGAATGCCGAAGTGACTCACCTCGCCGAAGTGATTCACTTCGCTTTTCGGGGGGGGTAGTGATGGGGTACGAACTAAACCCTAATGGCAAGCCCAATAACAGTGACGGCCCATCAGCTCAGAGCCCAAGAAAGAGTATCTGTTCGGCACCAAAGAGTTCGGCACGACCAAAGAGTTCGGACACAGCCTACAGCTCGGTAAAAGCCGACCAGTCAAGCTCTCCTCTCAGATCGGCAAGAGCTGATCGGTAAAGTCCAGCAGTTCGGTCTCAGCATTCGACCGAACTAGGAGTTAGTGGACTCATGAAAGGCCTCCACGACCTCCGCTATACCCACGATCTATTTAGTGGTACGAAGCAGTTATTGAGCAGTTATTGCTCACCCACGATCTTGTTAGTGGGGCTGCAAACCACGACCTTAGTTCAATGTATAAATAGAACTTAGATCAGATAGAAAAGGGTTAAGCTCTCTAGAGATAAAATACCATATAGCAAGTCTGTGTTGTAAGCTGTAATCCCAGATCAAGCAATACAATCTTGCCCTCCCTTCTTCCCGTGGACGTAGATTTACTTCAGTAAATCGAACCACGTAAATTCTTTGTGTCGTAATCTTCATTCTCTACCAGCATTTACTAACATCAGAAATTCGCGGATCCATCAATATCGTTCAAACATGTCAAGGCCTAAAACAACTAGTCGCGACAGGATTTAGAAACATGGGCAAATGTCATGAAGTAGTACAAATGATGGTTCAACAACACCATGTTATTGGAAAAGATGAAATCACATCAATGGGTTCGCGGGTTTGTTAAAGACAACTCAAAGTGAATGGAATTTTTCAGAAATGTAACACGATCAACCCGTTAAGGAAGAACAGAACATGATAGCCTTAACTTGGTGTTGCTGAAAGAAAAATCATTGAGTATGAAACAATATATGTAGTGAAACCGAGCTAAAAAGAATTTCACTTCTGCAAGAAAGAACTTGCCACATACATGGTTACAAAATAACGAGGTGAACCAATTGTTCAAAGAAGAATATTCCATCCTTTGAAGAAAACATGTCTGGAGGTGTGATTATACTGAAGGTCAAAACTGCAAACAACTTTAGGAATGAAGTTCAATGACTGAATCTCATAAGGTCAAAATATTGTCCTTATGAATAATGAATCAAAGGAGACTACTCAATCAAGCTATCCAACGTTACAAAGACAAACACAAACTTTCGAGACAAGTGAGTCATGACTCGATATAAGGAAAATAATGGACATTACCAAGGTGTTTAAATAGACAAGGGCTCACGTTTATTTCAAACGTCCCGAAAAGAACTTAGAATCCAAGTAAGTACTGTTGATTTAAAAATCGTTCATTCTAGCTACGAGGGTCGCACTCCCTCGCACATTTTTCGCGAGCCTGAACATGGTAACAGCGTTTTATGAACTCATAGATTCCAAGTTGCGATTCATCGTATCGTCGAAAATAATAATTATTTTTGATGGTCGCATCTTCAAAGTGTTCTTGCCATGCCACGTAGGTTTTCGAAATGCATTGCCATTGTACACGTGGTCTTAAAGTGTCGTAAACGTCGTCGTATTTGTGTCGCATCGCCACTTTGGCATGGTATGCAAGACTGCATAGTTTTATTAGATCTTAGGTGTGATCTCGCCATTGTGAGGATACTCCAAAGTTCGAAAAAAAATACTTTCATTGGTTTTATCACTCAGAAAAGTGATATTGCAGTTGTCAACTTACAACTAAGTTCTAGCACGTTCAGTCTGGCCTACCTCTTAGGCACTCTATAATTTCAAGCATAGCTTGAAGTCTCTTACTTCAACGTATATTTGATCATTACCTAACTCAAGCTTCATATGGCTCCTACGTTCGCAACAAAGTTCAAAAGTTTCACATTTCACTTTAATAGTTGTTCTATACAATACCTCGTAATTCATCGGTCATAAATCTTCACCACATAAATGTCATCCATATATTGCACAATCAACATATTTATTCGTATAAATCATTTGGTGTTCCATAGCATAACAAACATCGTACATTAATATATATGAATAGCAACACTCAGTCAATCAATCATCCATGGAATCGCATTTTCTAATTCATGCAGTTCATGCCCATCTGTTATCACAATCGCAACTCGCAACTATACGCGTATCATGCTTTGCATTTCACAGTTTCATAGTCATGAAATTTTAACTGCCTAGGCATAAATTTTTTTTTATCGTTCATGGAAGCAACATGTATTTTCTTCTAGTAAATTTTGCAGTTTCGTGGACGTAATAGCAAATCTCAACATCAACCAATACAAGTTCATTTTCATAACGACATTCATTATTTTTGGCATAAACGCAATTAACAATTTCATACCCATGCATATTCATCATTTCATCCCCAAGCAAAATTTTCAAAATGTTATATCAACCTCGATTCCCATAGAAGTACTTCCATTCTCACAAGAGAAATATTCCCATCGAAATTTCCAACATTTCACAGTTCATATAAAAAACTATCAAAATACTTGTTACCTCATTCTTCGTGGTTGGGCAGGGACGAGTTGTGGTGTTGAACTTTCGATGTTTATCATTTAGCCAATTACACATGAAAGGATTTTGACTCAAACAAGACTCTTGGGTCCAGAGTGGAAAGAACTGAGGCTCTGATACCAAACTGTCACGACCGCCCTTTAGGGTTAATAAAAGCGGGCGATCGTGATTAAAAGGACTTAATGAACAGACATAGAAGACTATGGTTTCAATAAAAGTCTGACCAAGAATTTAAGTTTAATAAATAAAAAGACTAAAGGTTTAGCATTTATTCAAAAGATAATAAGTTTTCAAACATCCCAACAAACAGTTTCATAGTTAAATAAGAATAAGTAAAGAAAATATCACAGCGAAAGAATCCAAGAGAAGAGTGAAGTCATGAGTGAAGACACAACGACACTCGGAGTTTCAAAACAACCATCGTATATTATTAATTCTGCTCAACACCACCAACCGCTCGTCGCCGCTCAACCTGCACATAGGGAAAACACATGCAGGGCTAAGTACTATAAAAATACTCAGTGGCTCATGCCGAAAACATTTTAAATAGCGACTGCGCAGTTATTTTCCCATAGACGTCAACCATATCTGCCAATACATGACTTGGAATGTGGCCACAAACCAAGCCACTAGACCGACCAGCCCGTACGCTAGCACACAGTCTACCATAGGTGTACACTAATCCACGTAGGGTTTGCGATCCTACGAGGACCTGAATTCGATTTATATAACAGTGGCAAAAGCCACATCAGATAGGCACGTTAAAACAAATCACGACATGATAATCATAGAAATTTTCATCAATAAAGTATTTAGGACATCGTCCTTATTTAAAAGAGAGCCCACCTCGACCGTTTAGATTTCAAGTACTGCTTTCCCTTTGTTATCACGTTTCGCGCACGAGTTATCACCTTTAGATAATATATATTATCAATCAGTCACAAACATCGACTTAATATTATGCATGTCCCTAACGTTCCCCTTTTTCCCCATCTTTGAATAACACATCACGTCATCACATATATATATCATGTATATCACTTATAACAACATAGTTGTTTTTGTAAAGATAGAAATCTGGCAGCACTGCGCAACCATTTTATAAAAATTATTAAAAACTCACCCGACTTCCGTTGGGGCTAAAATTTTACCACAACGCAGTAGACTCATCAAATAACTTCAAATTAAAAAATTCATGTCAAAATAACCTTTTTAGGTCGGTCAAATAAAAAACGTAACCTACTGGTCGAGAAAACATTTTCAGGCAGAATTGTGCAGTCAACTTCACAAATTCACTAAAAATTCATCTTTTGTCCAAATGAGTTGTAATTCACACACAACACAGACCACATCATGAAGTTTACTCAGAAAAAAGAATCGAATAAAAAGAAGTTCATTTGGTCGGTAAAAAACGTGTCGGAATCTACTATCCAAATCTACAGTTTTCAATGCTTAAAAATTTGAATTAGGGTTTCATCCCCATTCATTCAAACACAACCTTTTCATGGTTTTAACACACAAGCATGCTTAAAAGAGTCCTCACACTCATGTTTTCATATAATCATATATCATTCACCAATGATTCATTAAATCTTCACACAATTTCATTCGAAACGCATACACACATACAAATACAAATTCCCACCGTTTAAATCCTTAGATTTGAAATCCCTACACTCACTATATGCATGAGGGAGTCAAAAGAATGTTTAGATGGATAGGAATGAAGAATAGAGGTTTGATTGTACCTTTCTTGAACGAAACAATTGATAGAAACGAATATAACTCTTGATTCTTCAACAAACTCTTGGCGAATCGAAAGGATCTTGAGTAGAGTAGAAGAACAAGTGTGGGAGGAGTGGGGAAGAGAGAATGGGCGTGTGAGAGAGGGAGTAGGCGTGTGAAATTGTGGGGGCTAGGGTTAGGGTTTGGTTTAATCTCTTATTTATAGAGTTAGGAATAAAATATCCCACAATTAAATAAAGATTTGGGGAAAATATGAGGGAGTGGGAATTGGCGTGAATTTGATGGAGAGATTTTGAAATCTTGGCTATTTAATTAGCCAATGATTTTATTTGGTATTTCACGGAGTAGAATAAAATATTACGGAGCATAATAAAATAATAATTCTCTCAATAAAAAAAATAGGGAAGTGGCGTGAATTATGCTTCTTCCACAAGGAATAAATTTCAAATCTTTAATTGAACAAGATAAGGCAAGATTTGCTAGGATATTTGAATTTATTCATGGGAGGGAATAAATAGGGGATCAATTAGTATAATGAATCATTCATCCTCTCCACAATTAGGAGATTTTCGAAATCTCCATGGGGCAAGCATGGGGGGTCGACTTTCCTCATGAAGAAAATAAAGAATAATTGGCTTTGGATTTAATTTGGATAATTATCCCAAACAAATAATTAAATCCAAGGAAAATAGAATCCATCTCCAATAAATAGGAGTGGTCGAAAATTTCAAATAAAATGGGCAAGGTAATTATTGATGATCCTATTTAATCTCACTCACCCTTAGAAAAAATAATTCACCACAATATATTTCACCCCGCATCAATTATTCAAACAGCCACGTCACAATTCAACACGATTGACTATTCCACCCACATCTCAACTCCAAAACAAAATTAGGTCACATAGAAGTCAAGCAATTAATTCACTCATCATTTAATTTGCATACTTCACGGCGTTAAAAGCATTAAATGCAAAAATTTCATGGTTCGAAAATTAGGGTTAAGAAAGTGGGGCGTTACACAGACATAGCTAAATTATCAAACGAGGTGGATTCCGTACGCCCGGTGGAGACACGAAGAACGCGAGACAACGCATTAGACAACGTTGGTATGTCATCACTAGCCATTAAGCTATCTCGAAGTGGCTAGAGATCAACATTAAGACCTGACAAAAATTTTGCTACCATGAATTCCTCCCATTGTTTGGCTCTTGTTGTGGCATCACAGGAAAGCGGATGATAAACTAAGATCTCATCAGCAAGGCCTTTCAAGGTAGAGAAGTAATCATTGACTGACTGAGTATCCTGAGTATGAGAGAAAGTTTCTCATATAATTCAAATACCCGAGAGACGTTTTTGTCATTGAAGAACATCTCCCGTAGAGCATCCCACATGGCTTTGGCACTATCCAAGCACATGATATTTTGACTGATAGCTGGTTCTAGGCTATTGAGAAGCCAAGTCATGACGGAGCAGTCATCGGCACACCAAGTGTCGTAGTTGGCATCTGTAGTAGCAGGCGGGGCAGTTTGAACATGGCTTTTCTTCTTCTATGATCCCAAAAATAGGAGAAAAGCACGGGACCAAAGCATATAGTTGGAACCATTCAGCTTAACGGTGGTTCCAATAGGAGGCCTAAAATCAGACATGATAAAACGAGAGTAAATCCGATGCAAAGCTACAGGCAAGAGCGCAAGCCAAAAAAGAAGTAGCGGGCAGCAGCGCAGGCAGATGATAGCGCAGAGCAACGGAGTAGGAGTAGAACAACAGATAGATAAGGTTGCAGGCAGATAACAGTTGCAGAGCAGCGGAGCCGGAGCAGAGCAGGAGCAATGGAAGGAGCAGTTGCAGAGCAGCGGAGGCAGGAAAAAAAACACTAATTTTCGAAACCCTAATTTTTTTTTACTAAACTAGCAACGAATTCGAACCCGTTTTGATACCATGTAGAACAGTAAAATATAGAGACATAATGGAGAAAGTAAGCATAGGCCACATATATATAATACAAGAAACTAAGCTAGGCTATGTTACATAACCGATGTGGGATAGAATTCATATACTATATTAACAAGACTCACTATGGCCAGTGCAGCAGATCGACGATCAAAGTAATCCACAAAACCATAGGATGACTGCATCACAGTGCATAAACAAAAAGGAAGGAAGATGGAAAACTTCAGCATGCAGCGGGAACATATAGATTTTCCCAGAGATAAAATAATCTATCATATTAATTTCAAATTCAAATTTTAAAGGTACATTTTAGCATTAGCCAAGAGTTCATTTATCAATTTAGCATGACATAAGCACCTAAGGAAGGTTTACAACGCAAGTATGTCATAGATAAAGCATAAATTAGTATTCATATCTAATTACAGTAAGCCTAAATGGGCTTAATCATTGATGTGAATTAGTAACAATATTATTATTAAAAAATGGTAATTTAGCTAGGATGAGAAAAAGTTCATAAGTAAATATAAAAAGATAAAAACTGAAGGTTAACATTTAATACTACTACTTCCTAATTATATTAGCTACAAAGTATTCTCTCTAGCAATACAGCCTAAAATTTTCAAAGGGTTACTTAAAAATCCATATCTAACAAAACTACCAAGAAGCATATCAACAACATATATATTAGTTATATAATTTAAAGATTTTAGGAGGGATGCCACGAGAAAAGTCAAAGAGATGTTAGCAAGTAATAACTGAAGCCCAGCTTTTCTTTCCGAATGAGCTTGAAACCTTCAAGAGGACCTGTGCCTGAGAAAACCTCCTGAAGAAGAGGTTCAATAACTTGAGGGTGGATATTTCCAACATACCTACAAAACATCAGGTCATATATATATATAGACATTAGAAATGATAATCTGATATTACCCATGAAAGTAAATGCAGATAACCACTCTAGAGAAGGACTTGAGCTTTCATATGTGATTGAGCACCTTGTCTGCTAAGTGACACTGAGTAATAACTACAGTCTAGTATCATGTTTTACGGTGCATAACTTCTTAGCTTCACTTTTTCAGTTGAAGCGAATATACGATGCACTTCCAGAAAAGATAGTGCTTCTTCAGTAATCAGTGGAGACCAAGTTATATTAGAAGGTCCTTCCATCTAAGCTCGTGTGAGCTGTGACTGTGAGTTTGTCCAGTTAACACAGTTTTTATTTTCATAATATACAAATATGTTGTTAGTTGTTTATGCATTAAAAAATGATTAAAAGAATTATTGATGCACAAAAAAAGAAGCTATAAGAAACGTAACTAGATGTCTCTATTTTGTATGGCAATTGTGTAAGGCAATTTTTAGGTGTATAATGTATATGTGCATAGACACACAACATATAAAATTCATAAATATACATACATTTATGGTTTTCTAATAAGAAGCTGGAGACGTCTCCAATCAATCCGATCAGGTTGATATGGGAATACAGTTAAGATATGGACCATTGGTCACTGTCAGTCAACAAAATATATTAGACTTAACATTTTTTATTTTATAAACTAGTCAATAAATTATGGTGCTTTTTTGCATAGAATGATAGAATGTGATAGGCTGCTAGTAAAGTTATAACTTGAATGAAATAATAAATGAAGCGCCTCAAACACAGTACCACATATGATCTTTTATTTCTCTCCAATAATCACAAAATTAAGCCACTCTATAAATTACAATGTCCAGAACATTAAATGGAAATTTAAATCACGAATTGAGTTAATAGCAATAAGTAAATTGTCATAAAGACTGCGGCATGTGCTTGAGTCGAATCCAGGAGGCAAATTCCCACTCAGGATAGGTTCTATCTGCATATTAATTGAAACTTTAATAATAAACCAAATTAAACATAAGTGAATGCCTTTGTTAGGACATTAATTGAATCCAAAGGTTCTGTTTAGTGGAGGTTTAGCTCCTTTCCTCATTAGATTATGTTGAAAAGAGCATTTTCACGTGTGCATGAATGTAAAGGAAGAGCTACACGAATGCATGAAAGAAAGGATGAGATGAGGAGAAAAATATCTTCTGCTTAGCTGTCACCTAGCTGGATTCACAGTCAGCTACACGTCACCACAAGTGTGAACACAAGGAAGTTAATTACTTGTTAGTTAGAGCTCGGTTTACTCTCTTTTGGTTCTAGCTTAGCTCACTTTGTATAAATAGCTTCCTTTAGTTTGTATTTCACAATTGAGATCATTGATGAATAAAATTCTCTTTCTCTCCTTCTGCATGATACGCCTTGTGCTCAATCTTTTCTACATGGTATCAGTGAATAATTTTTTATTCCGCTGTAATCTTCTTCTTCTCCGATGGCTCCTCGCGGCGGCGGTGTTCAGATCCAGCCGGCGGAGGACTTCTCCAGCCCATACTATCTTCATCCGAGTGATAATCCTGGCCTTCAACTGGTATCTCAACCTCTTGATGGCTCCAATTACATTAATTGGATCCGATCTATGTCTACTGCTTTATTAGCTAAGAATAAGCTACTTTTTGTCAATGGAGTTATTCTAAAACCTTCTGATGATGATCTATTATACTCTGCTTGGATCCGTTGCAATAGCATGGTAGTCTCTTGGATCAGAAACTCTTTATCACCTCAGATATGCTCTAGCATGATGTACTTAGATGATGCGAAGGAGATCTGGTCTGATTTGCGAGATCGATTTTCTCAATGTGACTCTGCTCGAGTCTATCAGCTCAAACAGAGAATAATGTCTTTGACACAAGGAGATGATGACATAAATAGCTATTTCACCAACCTTCGAATAGTTTGGGATGAATATAAATATACTCAGCCTATCTCATGGTGTATATGTCCCAATTGTAGATGTCATAGTGCTGCTAAATGGCATAAACATCAGGAAGAAGAATGTGTCATGCAATTCCTGATTGGTCTGCATTCATCATACTCACAGATCCGATCTTATATATTATCCATTGTGCCTTTACCTACTTTGTCTAAGGTCTTCTCTCTGGTTTTACAAGAAGAGAGACAACGCACCATTGGTGGACACAGTGATTCCATAAGACATTCTCCTGTATTGCCAAGTCTGAGTGAACAACCATATGCTGCTAATGCTGCTTCTTCTCAGTTCAATCGAGGCAGATTATGCTCTCATTGTGGTAAAACGAATCATACCATTGATAGGTGCTTTGTTCTCCATGGATTTCCACCAAGTTTTGGAAGAGGAAAATTCAAACCATCACCAAATTCAAGAGATTATGGTCCTCCTAAGTCTGTGAACTTTGTCGATGATTGTCTTCCAGAATCAACTGATAAGACGATTACTCCATCAGCTATGCCTACCTTTGATCAGTGCCAACAGCTGATAACTCTTCTGCAAAGTCAGCTGGCCACAAACACTCCTTCCTCTTCCACTTCTGCCGCACAGCATACATCTTCTCCTACTCAAGCTCCAGCCTTCACAGGTACTACTCTTTTTTCTCCTATCATTGCAAATATGTCTATTCAATCTCCCATGTGGCTCCTAGACACAGGGGCTACTCATCATGTTTGTTGCAATAAATCCTTCTTCAGCTCTTGCTCTCCAGTTGGCAATGCATCTGTTAAGCTGCCAAATGGGGCCTCTGCTTCTATCTCTCACATTGGAACCATCTCTCTAACACCCTCCATAACTCCACATTCTGTTCTATATGTCCCTTCTTTCTCATATAATCTCATATCTGTCAGTTCTTTAACTAGTTCCCTATCTTGCACCTTAACTTTCACTCACGATTCTATTGAAATTCAGGAAGCTTCTCAGGCCACTGTGATTGGGAGGGGTAGAAGATTTGGAAACCTATACATTCTAGATATGAATCCTGAGCATGCTCATCCTCCAGGTTCTCCAAGATCTTCATCTGTTATTCCCAATTCTGTTTCTGATTCTCTTGCTGTCAATTCTGTTATCAACATTGATATTTGGCACAAGAGATTAGGACATTTATCTTTTGGCAAATTGAAAACTATGTCTAAATCTCTTTCATTCTCAAATAAACAACATTCATTGTGTGATATATGTCCTCTAGCTAAACAGCAACACTTACCCTTTCAATTATCTGAAACTGTTGCTAAAGCTTCTTTTGATCTCATTCACTGTGATGTGTGGGGACCTTTTCTTCCTAATACTTCCCATGGATACAAATATTTCCTTACCATCGTTGATGATCATTCCAGATTTGTATGGACCTTTCTTATGCAAAACAAATCTGATGTTCAACACATTCTGACTCAGTTTTTAACACTATCCTCACACAATTCTCCAAAAAGATCAAAGCCATTAGATTTGATAATGCTCCAGAGTTCAACATACCATCTTTATATCACTCTTTTGGCACCATTGTTCAACATTCTTGTGTTGAGACTCCTCAGCAAAATGCTAGAGTTGAGAGAAAACATAAGCATCTTCTTAATGTTGCTAGAAGCTTACTCTTCCAATCTCATCTTCCTATACACTTCTGGGGGGATTGCATTCTCAGTGCATCGTACCTAATAAACAGAACTCCTTCTTCTGTGTTACCTGATAATCTCACTCCTTTTCACATGCTCTTTGGAAAACCCCCATCATACACTCATTTGAGAGTAATTGTTGTCTCTGCTATGCTTCTTCCTTGCATAGAGCCAGAGACAAATTCTCTCCCAGAGCCATTAGATGTGTTTTTCTAGGATATCCTACTGGGTACAAGGGCTACAAACTTCTCAATCTTGATACTATGCAAGAAGTAATTTCCAGACATGTTGTCTTTCATGAAAACTCTTTCCCTCTTGCTCATCTTCCAGCTTCTACCTTTCCTGATCCTCCTTCTTCTCCCATTCATACACCTTCTCAACACACATCAAATCACTCCACAACCCCCCCAGCACCCATAACTTATGATCATCACTCTCCCTCAGAACCTACTGTCACCAAGTCTGGCAGACAGACTAAAGCTCCATCTCATCTAACTGATTTCATTTGCAATTCGGTTGCTTCCTCTACTCTCCATCCCATATCAACTCACTTCACTTTATCCAAACTCAACCCTGAATATCTCAAATACATTGTGCTAATGTCAGCCATCTATGAACCAACCACATACAAACAAGCCTGCCAAATCAAATAGTGGTGGTTGGCTATGCAAGATGAGTTGTCAGCATTCATTAGGACTGATACATGGTACATAACTGTGCTACCACCAGGGAAAATACCTATTGATTGTAAGTGGATTTATAAAGTGAAATACCATGCTGATGCCACAGTGGAGAGGTACAAAGCTAGGCTTGTGGCTAAGGGTTTCACCCAACTTGAAGGGGTTGATTTTCTGGACACTTTCTCTCCAGTTGCAAAGCTAACCACGGTTAAAATGATGCTTGCCTTAGCTGCTATCAATGGATGGTCTTTATCACATTTAGATGTCAATAATGCTTTTCTATATGGAGATCTAGAGGAGGAAATTTATATGACTCTTCCCCCTGGCCTTGAAGTGGACAGACTCACTGTTGAGGGGGCCTCTCCTGACTCAACACTTGTCTGTAGACTAAAGAAGTCCCTCTACGGCCTCAAACAAGCCTCTAGACAATGGTACCTCAAGCTATCAGAGGTTCTAAAAGAATTTGGACTGCATCAATCCACTTCTGACCATTCCTTCTTTTACAAATCTGATGCAGCAACTGGTTTCTTTGGCATAGTAGTATATGTTGATGATATCTTGGTGGCCACCTCAGATCCTCAGATAACTGAAGACTTCAAAAGTTTTTTATCCAAGCACTTCAAATTCAAGGACTTAGGAGCACCAAAATACTTTCTTGGCATTGAAATTGCTAGAAACAAGAAGGGGATCCAGATATCACAAAGGAAATATGCAATGGATTTGATTAATGATGTAGGACTCTTAGGTTGCAAGCCTTCACCAATACCTATGGATCCCACAAAGAAGTTGCAACTGGATTCTGGTGAATTGTTAGAAGATGCATCAAAATATAGGAGATTAATTGGAAGGCTCTTATATCTGTGCATCACTAGGCCAGACATAACTTATGTTGTGCATAAGTTAAGTCAATATGTCTCCAAACCATGCGAGGATCACTGGAATGCAGCTGAAAAAGTCTTGAAGTACTTGAAGAAAACCCCAGGTCATGGTCTGTTCTTTTCCAGTAGCAGCAAACCATCTTTGAGCATCTTCTCAGATGCTGATTGGGCAGCCTGCCCGGACACAAGGAAATCCATGACTGGATACTGCTTGTTTCTTGGTAATTCTCTAATCTCATGGAAGACAAAGAAACAAAACACAATATCTCGGTCTTCGGCAGAGGCAGAATATCGTGCAATGGCTCAAGCCACTTGTGAGGTTGTGTGGGCCAAGAACTTGCTTGAAGAATTTGGAGTAAAATCTGAGAAAGCAGTGCCACTGTATTGCGACAACCAATCAGCTATCCACATATGCTCTAATCCGGTATTTCATGAAAGAACAAAGCATATAGAGATTGATTGCCACACAATCAGAGAGAGGTATTTGCAAGGGATCATTAAACCTCTACATATCAGAAATAATCTTCAAATAGCTGACATTTTCACCAAACCATTAGGAGAAACAGCTTTTCAATCTATATTGGACAAGATGAACTTCTCTAGTCTATATAGTCCATCTTGACGGGGCATGTTGAAAAGAGCATTTTCACGTGTGCATGAATGTAAAGGAAGAGCTACACGAATGCATGAAAGAAAGGATGAGATGAGGAGAAAAATATCTTCTGCTTAGCTGTCACCTAGCTGGATTCACAGTCAGCTACACGTCACCACAAGTGTGAACACAAGGAAGTTAATTACTTGTTAGTTAGAGCTCGGTTTACTCTCTTTTGGTTCTAGCTTAGCTCACTTTGTATAAATAGCTTCCTTTAGTTTGTATTTCACAATTGAGATCATTGATGAATAAAATTCTCTTTCTCTCCTTCTGCATGATACGCCTTGTGCTCAATCTTTTCTACAGATTATTTGCCCATCCCAATAACAAACTATTGCATCCATGCCCCCATGCAAGACAACAATGCAATGGTTCCACTACAACCAACATGCAAAGCGTTCTGTATTTGCCAAACATAAAGAAATGCAGGTCCAGGCTTAAGTGGTACCCCCCGCCACAGACGAGAGAGAGAATTTGTTTATGTGAATTTATTATGTATGCAGAAGTTCGTGTACTTTTTATTTAAGATGTGATTTATAATCATAGTAAAGATTTGAGTATACTTCCTCCTTTTATACACTTACAAACTTGATTTGTCATCGGATTTTTTTTGCATTCCACCCCAACCAAGATACTGAAAATCTTGCATCATGATTTGTTAAAAAACCATTTAGAATTCTGAATCTTTTTAGTACTAGTATCGTGCCAAAAGACAACACTTTCCTCAGATTTTAACCAAAACTAAGAAAAATACACATAACATAACCAGGATACAATAAGTTGTCCAACTCCCACAGTGATAAAATATGAGAATCATGAAGCACTAAGCTCATAGCAGTCGCAAGAACACCTATATCCTCACCGACACCCCAACTAACAAACGAGAAGAAAGAAATACATACATTAGAAAGTAGAAAGTAGAAACTACTTCATCACATACCAAAATTTAGAATGCAATATCAGCGTAATAAAATAAATTTACTATCCATTGCATTTTCTGATTAGCAGCTACCCCTACAGGCTCAGTCAAACTATAGCCATAAAACATTTCATCAAAGCATTATATACCAAAATCAAAGCTCCCACAATAGATTAAGTAATGAGAATTAATCAAAAACATGTTATCCGGAAAGAAAGCCAATAAGTCCAACACAGTCAGAGAAAAAAACAATAGTACATTATTCAATCTTAATAACTAAAACTTTGTGACAATTTAAGCTAAGTGAGTAATTTTCAAAAATAAAACACTAGTACCAAGATGATATTACGACACATTCAACTAATAATTATTTGATATATGAAAATAAATTTATATCTAAGCTACTCTCACTTAATGGGACATTCAAGTTATATTAAGATGATATTATAACATAATACGTTCAATCAATATTTGTTTCATATATGGAAATAAATTTATACCAAAGCTAATCTCGCTTAATGGGACATTCACTTTTTTAAGAAAATGGGCTTATATAGGAAGTATTCAGATTCAACTTTATCCAAGTTTATGCCTAGAGTTTGTTCACTAAAATAAAACCAGATTACATTTACATACACACACTACAACCATTTCGCCAAGTAACAAATCCTTCAAAGGCCAAATTAAGCATTCAGCTTTTACGTCCTAAATTCAATTCAATTCCAAGTAAATAATTAAGATAGGTTTTGGTGGACATGATGCATCATCTCAAATTTGTGGTGAAATTTTTGTGAATCTATCATGGCTAATAAAATGCCACATATATATGGAAGTGGAATTTATGGATGTTATTTGATAAAGCAAAAGAAATCACCATATCCAATAATGATGATGAATAGGATACGTAGTGTATACGTGTTATTTAGCTAGCACTTTATTTCCAAATAAATGGCATATTTGTGTTCATTGTTTTGCATATAAAAAAGAAAGATATGAGAGTCTGAGTAAGAGAAAGAGCCGTAGCTCATAAATAGAGAGAGAAAATTTGTAGTGCTGAAGTACCTCCTTTTTTTTGTGTATATTTTGTATAAATTCTTTCTTAGAAGTTTAATTTCACTTATCCTCAATATTACATTCTTGAGTGTTTTTATATTTTGTGTTAAATATCCAATAAATCTGGTATCTAGAGCCACTTGATCCTACCTATGACGTCACGTTGAACATGATTAAACTGAAATTCCCAAATTAGAGAAACACAACTATGGGAATTGGAGTATTCAAATGCGAGTCTTGTTGCAATCACAAGACATGTGGGATATTGTTCAAGATGGTTATGTTTAACCTGCCTCCTCAGAAGCTAAAGAAGGACTGACGAACAACCAAAAGAAACAACCTTAAAGACGCGAGGAAATGAGACAAGAAGGCGTTCAATATATATCAAGGTATTGATGAAACCACGTTCGAGAAAGTAAGCGCAACCACTGTTGGAATCGTGCTTGGTCAAATGATTTTTGACTAATAATAAATATTACAAGACATTTAATTTTGTGAAATTAAATGCAATAACGTCGATCTACGTTCCGAGTAGATGACCGTAGTATATTCATTTTCTCAAATCCGATTCCCGGTGAGTGAGAAATAATATATTAAAGTTGGTCACAATAAAGCTAGAAATGAGCTATGTGAAAAGACTAAGGGATTAATTAACTAAGTGTTAATTATCCCACATCGCGGATGATAGACTTCTTTGATGAAGTATTTAATCAGATGAATTATTATGTGTAATAATTATCGTGGAATAAGACGGGTAACAGAGCCCACACGCGCGCACACGCGCGCGCCGCCGCCGCCCGCCCGCGAGCTGCACACCGTGACCCGTGCACCGGGTGTCGGGCACCTTGTGCCTGGTCGTTGAGCGTGGTTCGAGCCCCGCTTGTTCTTTTTAGACTACCTCAAACTCCAAGCTATCCCCGACGGGTCTGGTCCACGTCATGGTCCCGCTGGACCCCGACGCATGACGGGAGACAAAAGGTTCCCGCTGGACCCCGACGCATGACGAGAGACAAAAGGTCCCCGCTGGACCCCGACTCACAACGGGAGTCAAAAGGTCCCCGCTGGACCCCGACGCATAATGGGAGACAAAAGGTCCCCGATGGTCCATGGTGTATCCCGTCGTGTAGCATGTCCAGGTGCGTCGAGTAGCATGTCCAGGTGCGTCGTGTCTCTTCAGCTCCCACTGGCTAGTGCACCAGTCAATAACCCCCGGCGGTTACGGTCAAGCCATCATGGCACACATAATGGCTGTTGACTTTATCAATGCCCTGCAGGTGGACTTGGCCTATAAATAGGCATGCATCCATTGCATTCTAGACATAGAATACACAAGCATTCCTGCATACACGCTCTCTCCCTCTCTGCATATCTTCCCGTCGAAGCTCTGCCCCCGCCTTACTCCCGTTCACCGGAGCTCTGTTTCTAGCGGTGCTGCTACTTCAGAGACGAAGTCGTTTTATCTTTGGGGACGACAAGCCAAACTGAGAGCACTACCGGGGCGTATCTCGTCTTGCGGAAAGAGGACTCCTCGACTCGGCTTACCGTTTTCCACAGATATTTTCCCATGTAATTGTTTCAGTTTTCCGTGTAATTTTCCTTTGTTTATTTTCATTGTAATTTTCGCCCGGCAAGACTTGTATCTCATTTCGACAACAATCGCAAGACGAGATATTCTTGCCACTAAAGGACTTTACACACACCAACTAAACTGAAATCAACACCTTTGCTTGGAGATGTCGACTGACCCGTCTACCGCCGCTGCCACCGTTCCATCCACCGTGTCCCCCGTCGCTCCCGTCAACACGTCGTCGGACATAATGATGATTCCGACTCCTGGCTTCTCAACCTCTTCATCAACAGCCCCTTGGGTGTTTGACAACCCATTTGGGACGGTTTCTGGATTCACCTCGAGTGGGTCGGTCGGTTCCACTTTCAGTAGTTCCATTGGATCCTTCATTGGGTCAAGTGTCGGGGCCTTCGAGCACGGCACGGGTGCTGGACCCTCCGAGGTAGGCACGAGTGATGGACCCTTCGGGGTCGGCACGGGTGCTAGCTCCTTCGGGGGCAGCAAGGGTGTTGGACCCTTCGGGGTCGGCACGGGTGCTGGATCCTTCGGGGTCGGCACGGGTGCTGGATCCATTGGGGTCGGCACGGGAGCTGGATCCTTCGGGGTCGGCACAAATGCGGGGGCCTCCATGCTCCACGCAACTGTGGGGGGTACTGTGCCCCAACCAATTGTTAGCTCCTACGGGGGCAACGGATTTGGTCCATTCCATGGGACAAGCTCGGCACCAATGGCACCAAGGATGTGCCACCAGCTGAGAAGCCGTCGAAGTTCACTGGAACGGACTTCAAGAGATGGCAACATAAAATGTTGTTCTACCTAACAACGTTGGGCGTCGTTAACTTCCTCAAGGAGAACGAGCCAACCCCGCCAAGCGAGGATGAGGCATGTGTCGTGATGTACGTCGAGTATGACGCTTGGTGCAAAGGAGACTATCTTTGTAAAAACTTTATTTTAAGTGCTTTAGATGATAGTCTCTATAACGTATATTATACTATTCCCACATCAAAACAAGTGTGGGAAATGCTAGATAAGAAGTACCGTAGTGATGATGCGGGTACTAAGAAATTTGTAATAGCTAAGTACTTGGACTACAAAATGGTCGACTCCCGACCAATCATGGACCAAGTGCAAGAGTTCCAACTCATCATCCACGACCTCGGCGCAGAGGGAATGGCCCTTCCTGAAGCTTTCACGGCGGGCACGGTCATTGAAAAACTTCCACCCGGCTGGAAGGACTTCAAGAGCTACCTTAAGCACAAGCGAAAGGAGATGAATCTTGAAGACTTGATCGTGAAGTTGCGCATCGAGTCAGATGTGTGCAAACGCGATGGTTTGGCTAAGGGCCATGGCCCACCTGTTGCAAAGGCCAATCTGTTGGAGCGGGGAGGTCCCTCCAACAAACGCTCCCGTCCAATTGCAAAGGACAAGGGCAAGAAGAAGCAGCCTGCGAGGAAGGTTGAAGGCAACTGCTACAACTGTGGCAAACCTGGCCACTTTTCCAAGGACTGCCGCAAGCCGAAGAAGAAGCCGGCTGCCCACGTTGTTAAAAAAGAATTCAAGGACTGTGATGAAAGTGACCTTATTGCTGTGGTCACGGAAGAAGTCAACCTTGTTGATAACAAAGGTGACTGGTATATCGACACTGGAGCTACTGCCCACGTTTGTGCCGATAACAGCAAGTTTGCCTCCTACACCGCTGTTGAAGGGAGGAAGATCAATATGGGGAATCAAGCCTCGTCTCAAGTCCTCGGCATTGGAGACGTGATTCTCATGATGACGTCCGACGTCACCATCACTTTGAAGGATGTGCTGCACGTCCCGAACATCCGGAAGAACCTAGTGTCAGGATCAATACTTTGAATCTGATAGGTTTTCTTTGTACAAGTTTGGGAAGGCACTCGGAAAAGGCTTTGTAACCGACGGACTTTTCAAGCTTAGTGTAGTTGTATGCCATTTCCCTAAGCCGTTGGCTAATAATAAGAATGCATCTACTTCTTCTTACTTGGCTGAGTGTTCTAACTTGTGGCACAATAGATTGAGACATGTAAATCAAAATGCCATTAAAAGATTAGTAAGTTTAGATTTACTAAAGGCAAATGAAGTAGAAACTCAAAACAAATGTGAAACTTGTCTTGAGGCAAAAATGACTAAGTTACCGTTTCATTCGGTTGAACGGAACACGAAACCCCTTGAATTAATTCACACGGACGTATGTGACTTAAAATTAGTGCAAACGAGAGGTGGTAAAAAATACTTTATCACATTCATAGATGATTGCACAAGATATTGTTATGTCTATCTTTTAAGAAGTAAAGATGAAGCAATAGAAGTGTTCAAAAATTATAAGAACAAAGTCGAGAATCAACTTGGATGTAAAATCAAAATGATTCGAAGTGATAGAGGAGGTGAATACGTAGCCCCGTTTGAGGAATTATGCAACGCAAGTGGTATAGTTCACCAAACGACTACACCATATTTACCACAACCTAATGGTGTTGCAGAACGCAAGAATCGAACTCTCAAAGAGATGCTGAATGCGTTACTGATAAGTTCGGGGATGCCCCAGAACATGTGGGGGGAAGCTGTTTTGACAGCCAACTACATCCTAAACAAAATCCCACTCAAAGGTAAGGACGTTACTCCTTATGAGTTGTGGAAGGGAAGGAAGCCATCCTACAAATACCTCAAAGTGTGGGGGTGTTTGGCTAAGGTGATGGTTCCTCCGCCCAAAGAAGTTACAATCGGTCCTAAAACGGTTGACTGAATCTTCATTGGGTATGCAATTAATAGTAGTGCATATCGATTTGTTGTCCACAAGTCTGAAATACCGACTGTGACCGTGGGAACAACAATCGAGTCAAGAAATGCTGTATTTCTTGAAAACATATTTCCTCGCAAAGACAAGTAAAATATTGTATCCAATTCTGAGACGAGAATTGAGGATGAAGCCACTAGTTCTAAATCAGCGGATGAAGAGCCAGAATCTCGCAAGCGAACAAGGCCTGATCCAAACGATGCGGTACCAAGACGTGGTAGCAGGGTCAGAACACCAAAGACATTTGGTCCTGACTACATTGCATTCATGTTGGATGAAGAACCAACATCGATAAAAGTAGCATTTGCTGGCCCAGACGGGTTGCATTGGAAAGAAGCTGTTCAAAGCGAAATTGAGTCAATTTTGCTAAACTACACGTGGGTGTTGGTTGATCTACCTGAAGGTGCTAAACCTTTAGGATGCAAATGGGTCCTTAAAAGAAAGTTTAAGGCCGATGGAACAGTGGACAAGTATAAAGCTCGACTGGTAGTCAAAGGCTTTAAACAAAAGGAAGGGTACGATTTCTTCGATACATACTCACCTATAACGAGGATTACATCAATTCGAGTGCTTCTCGCGATTGCTGTCGTGCACAATCTTGAGATTCATCAAATGGATGTTAAGACTGCGTTTCTAAATGATGACCTTGAAGATGAAATCTATATGGAACAACCCGAAGGTTTTGTAGTACCTGGACAAGAGAAAAAGGTCTGCAAACTGGTTAAATCCCTCTATAGATTGAAACAAGCGCCATTGCAGTGGCACTTGAAATTTGATAACGTGATGTTATCAAATGGATTTAAAATCAACGAATGTGACAAATGTGTCTACATTAAGAACACTGATAATGGATACGTTATAGTGTGTCTCTACGTTGATGATATGTTAATCATGGGTAGTAACACCCAAGTGATTAACGACACGAAAGCCATGTTGAAGAAAAACTTCGACATGAAAGATATGGGTCTAGCCGATGTAATTCTTGGAATGAAAATTTTAAGAACATCCGAAGGAATCACCTTAACACAATCTCATTATGTTGAGAAAGTATTAAAGAGATTCAATGCCTATGATGGCATCCCGGCTAAGACGCCTATAGAGCTCAATGTTCACTTGAGCAAGAACAGGGGTGAGCCCGTTGCACAAGAAGATTATGCACGGGTCATTGGATGCATTATGTATCTTACTAATTACACTCGACCTGATATTGCTTGCGTCGTGAAGTCATTGGATAATCTAGCGGATCCGCTAACCAAAGGGTTAAATCGTGATCAAATGAATAAATTGCTAGAGGGAATGGGTTTGAAATCCACAAACTAAAGAATTGTCATAGTGGTAACCCAACCATGATGACTGGAGATCCCAAGAACTTGGTTCAATGGGAAAACTATGCTATGAGAGTTCGTGTGAAACACTCATCTATATCTATTCCCTAGAGAGCAATAGAGTGTTTGAAAAACTTGCCTAGTGGTGAGGTTAAGTCTATGACTTTTAATGATTCCTAAAGGATCTCGTTGAGATGAAGTTCTCAAGGAGACTAAGTATGGCATGATACTTAACGAGGAATCACCTATTTAAGTGTGAAGTGGGGCCGCTTCAAACTATACACTTATGAATCCAAAGTGGTGTCCAAGGCCTGAAATAGACACAAAACGTGAGAACGGATGAGGTTGAGGTGTTTAAGTATTAACATCATTGTCTCGGTGCACGCCGTGGAGGAATAGTTCAAAGCATCGCGCTACTAGTCCGCCTGTGTATCCGATGGTGTTGACTATGGATGGTTCAAAGCAAAAAACTACCTATCCTTATGCTTACATACCTCTTGAGGGTTGAGCTTGTGTCTGCATACATATGCATTTGACAATTTCCACTCATGTGGGGGATTGTTGGAATCGTGTTTGGTCAAATGATTTTTGACTAATAATAAATATTACAAGACATTTAATTTTGTGAAATTAAATGCAATAACATCGATCTACGTTCCGAGTAGATGACCGTAGTATATTCATTTTCTCAAATCCGATTCCCGGTGAGTGAGAAATAATATATTAAAGTTGGTCACAATAAAGCTAGAAATGAGCTATGTGAAAAGACTAAGGGATTAATTAACTAAGTGTTAATTATCCCACATCGGGGATGATAGACTTCTTTGATGAAGTATTTAATCAGATGAATTAGTATGTGTAATAATTATCGTGGAATAAGACGGGTGACAGAGCCCAAACGCGAGCGCCGCCGCCGCCCGCCCACGAGCCGCGAGCCGCGCACTGTGACCCGTTACCCGTGTCCCGTGACCCGTGCCCCATGCACCGGGTGTCGGGTGCCTTGTGCCTTGGATCTTGGCAATTGGTCTTTGGGTGGTCTTTGGGCTGTTCTTTGGAGCTGGTCGTTGAGCGTGGTTCGATCCCCGCTTGTTCTTTTTAGACTACACCAAACTCCACGCTATCCCCAACGGGTCTGGTCCACGTCATGGTCCTGCTGGACCCCGACTCATGACAGGAGACAAAAGGTCCTCGGTGGACCCCGACTCACAACGGGAGTCAAAAGGTCCCCGCTGGACCCCGACGCATAACGGGAGATAAAAGGTCCCCGATGGACCCCGACGGTCCATGGTGTATCCCGTCGTGTAGCATGTCCAGGTGCGTCGTGTCTCTTCAGCTCCCACTGGCTAGTGCACCAGTCAATAACCCCCGGCGGTTACGGTCAAGCCATCATGGCACACATAATGGCTGTTGACTCCATCAATGCCCTGCAGGTGGACTTGGCCTATAAATAAGCATGCATCCATTGCATTCTAGACATAGAATACACAAGCATTCCTGCATACACGCTCTCTCCCTCTCTGCATATCTTCCCGTCGAAGCTCTGCCCCCGCCTTACTCCCGTTCACCGGAGCTCTGTTTCTAGCGGTGCTGCTACTTCAGAGACGAAGCCGTTTTTTCTTTGGGGACGACACGCCAAACCAAGAGCACTACCGGGGCGTATCTCGTCTTGCGGAAAGATGACTCCTCGACTCGGCTTACCGCTTTCCACATATATTTTTCCTTGTAATTGTTTCAGTTTTTCCGTGTAATTTTCTTTTGTTTATTTTCATTGTAATTTTTCGCCCGGCAAGACTTGTATCTCATTTCGACAACAATGCCGACCCCGAAACAACCTTAAAGACGCGAGGAAATGAGACAAGAAGGCGTTCAATATATATCAAGGTATTGACGAAACCACGTTCGAGAAAGTAAGTGCAACCACTGCATCAAAACAAGCTTGGGAGATTTTGAAGAATGCTTTCACCGACGTTGATAAGGCAATATGAGTACGGCTGCAAATCCTACGTGACTAGTTCGAACGTTTGACCATGTCTGAAATAAAAAGAATTTCAGACTATTTCACAAGAACATTGGTTATTGTGAAACAAATGAAAAGTAATGGGAGAATATTGAAGATTTTCGTGTTATTTGATGTCTAAGTCTAAATTTGAGCACGTCGTTGTGACTATTGAAGAATCCAAAGATCTCAATACCATGTCTATTGATCAGTTGCAGAGTAGCTTGCAAGTTCATGAGCAACATATGAAGAAAAAAGCTATTGCTTCTCTTGAGCATATCTTACAAGAAAAGATATCAAATACCATCCATAAATTTAATCTCCATACGACGTATTGTAGGTGTGGCATTTCTTAGCCATGATAGATCCACAAAATTTTTCCCACATATTGGAGATGATGCAGCTGCTTCATCCCCTCCAAAATCTATCCTAATTATGAATTATTTGAGTTTGATAAAATCAACAACCTCCCTTAAACTCAAATCTCCAATGTCTTCATTCCGAGCATGAACTTCAATCTTCTAAAAACGCCATGCTTCAATGGCTTCGTAAATATATCCGAACTTGCAAGTCACAAGATCAAGTTGCGGATATATTTACGAATCCATTGAAACACGACATCTTTAAAAGATTGAAGTTCATGCTCGAAAAGAAGACTTTGGAGATTTGAGTTCAAGGGAGGATGTTGTTTTTATTACACTCAAATACTTCAAAATTAATATAGGTTTTGGTGGACGTGATGAACCAGCTGCATCATCTCAAATTTGTGGTGAAAATTTTGTGAATCTATGGTGGCTAAGAAAACGCCAAACCAAGACTACATTATATGTAGGTGGAATTTATGGATATTATTTGATATCTTCCCTTGTAACATATGATCAAGAGAAGCAGTAGCTTTATTCTTCTCATGAACTTGCAAGCTGCTCTGCAACTGATCAATAGACATGGTATTGGGATCTTTGGATTCTTCAATAGTCACAATGATGTGCTCAAGGTTCGAAGAATTTTATCAATAACATAAAAATCTTCAATATTTTACCCTTGCTCATTTGATTCACAATAACCAAAGTTCTTGTGAAACAGTTTGAAATACTTTTTGTTTCAGGGATGAAGGGCTATGCGGAGTTGTTTGTGTGAACAGGATGTTCTGGGGAAAGGTTGGCTTGTGCCACGCAACTATAGAGTGGGTTTAACTATTTAAGTTTAACTACTTGGCTGAAATTTAAAACTAGCTACTTGACTTGGGAGATGAAAATGAACTCCAACTAACTGACCAACTAGACTACGGAGGTATGAAAAGAAAATAAAACATGAAAATGTTTTTAATCATTTTAATAAAACATGAAAGCAACTAATAAGCAATTAAAACTACGAGCTAAGCTAAAGACTTTCCTAAATGGACATGCATGTCAAAAAGTAAAAGGAGGACCACTACTCTATTTGGCTATGCACTGGCCATGCAGTCTGGAAAAACAAAGCATGTAAAGACAAAAATAATTAAACCCTAAGCAGCATTTCAGATTTAGTTGCTATTTTGTATTTCATCTTCCTCATCTATCTACACAAAAAAGAGCTTGAAAACACCATGGATGAACTTAAATGCAAGAAAACAGAGCATGATCGGAAAATGTACGGAAACACAAAATCAGCACTGGAAAACGCAGATCCGCGCTAACTGACCAATTGGAAAGCACGTAACCAGTATGGATCTAAACATCTAAGCTAACAATTGCGAAAAGCATCCAACAAGCCTAAAGAAGAGGCAACAACACGAGATCTAACTAAAACTTCCATAATTCAAGATTTTAAACAATATCCAATGGAGGAAACACGAGATTAAACTTCAAAAACTACGAGATTTAACCAAAGCATCAAATACAAGAGAGTTTCTAAAGCTAATATGTCAAACACGACACTTGGGATCTGAAACTGAAATGCGCAAGAACTGAAAATAAACGATGGTGTCTTCAACAAGCTAACTAAGAACGGCTGGAACAAGCTGGAATTAAGCTAAACTAAGGATAATCTGGAGCAAAACCAATCTAAACTAAGAGAGTGGTGGCGTTAAGCGCCTATGAGAGCTTTTTAACTAAACTAAGAAGATGGTAGCGTTAAGCGCTACTTCTACTTCGGTAAGACCCTCTATTTATAGGGAGGCATAGCTCACATCCCTAGGGTTACATCCTTCAATGATTTGACATTTATGCCCTTAAGAATTTCTAAAGCAGCCTCCTAACTCCGTGGTGTGGTCTACTGACTAGTTTGCACTTTTATGCCCAACTTCTTCTTGATTTTTCTTCTTTTCTAGTACAATTTGCCATGTCAGCGAGCCATTTGTTCTCCTTGATCAGTTGGCGGCTTTTTTTATGCATTTTTGCTCTAAGTTGCCATGTTTTCATCTACTTGTTCAAGTTGCACCCTCTAACTGATTTAGCAGCAATTCCTGCACATTTAACTCAGATTCCGCGCATTATGTCCCCTAATAAGTGTAAAATCACCCCGAAAAAATGTATGAAATGAGCCTCATTAGTGGACTAGGTCAGAGATCCATGGAAGAATGGACTTGGGCCAATCCACAGAACACGTGCTAATTAAATTAATTAACTCATAATTTAATATAGGTCAAATGAAATATTATTTTTTACCACTATGGATATTAATAATAACTTCCCGTTCAATTCCAAAACGTGCGAGTAATTCTGCTCCATTTTAATTTATAATTTTTCTCATGTATAAGAGGACAATGTCCATTAAATTTAACTCTTACCTGCTATCGATTATGTCTATAGAATCTAATTTAATATATTTTCCAAAGAATTTTCTAGTTTGGAACCTTATTTGTTATTTATGGAATAACTTTCAACTAGCCAGTTTTATGGAATAATAAATTCTTTTCTCAAATAACTCTCGGAGATATTATCATGCCACGCAGGCATATGATTCAATGCAATAACATATTTGACATATAATAGTCATTAATTAATAATATCCAAAATATCATGTGTAAGTATTGGATTGAAGTGAATTTATCTTTTAATGTGATACATACTAAAAATTAAGTTTGGATTTGATGTAAGTAGTTGAAGTTGCCCTGAGGGTTCCGAATGTGCCCGGTAAACTAACGACTATGCATATATACAATGAGCCCTTTTTGCCTTGCAAAATGCCAGCCAAAAGCCGTTTTTTAGTGAAAATGACAATATCATTAAGAAAATGTATCGCATATTGTTTTGGATATTACTCCCTGTTATTTATATATGGTGTAGTAAATATTTGTGAAAAAGAATTCCCTAATTTTGAAATTAATAGTAGTAACTTTTTATGCTTGGTGTTCTCATTATTAATTTGGATATTATTTAAATATTACATTTTTCCTTTTTTGTCCCTCAACTAATAAATGTTCGATTTCATTTTTCCTTCATTCGTCTCACTTAAGATGTTCACCTTTCTTTTTTAGTTTGTCTCATTCAAGATGTCCACTTTCAATATTTGGTAATAAATCTCTCTCTTTTCATTAAACTATTCAATCACCTTTTACACTCTATTTTATCACACAAAATTCCTTCACCTAAAACCTCATGTAATTAAAGAATGTGGACATTTTGAATGAGACGGGGGAGTGCTATTTTTAGTAAATGAACCATACATTCAACTAACTTATTTCACTCACATTTTATTATAAATCTACTCCCTCCTCCGTGAAAACTTGTCCACTTTGTTTTTTCTATTTTTGGTAAATGAACCTCACTTTTCACTAATTTCTTACACTCACGTTCTATTATAAAATGAATATATAAATGTGGGACCCCGAATACACTAATTTTTTCAACTCACTATTCTTTATATTTCTTAAAACCTGCATCGAGTCAAACTTGGACAATATTTCATGGACGGATAGAGTATAATAAATGTAGGACTCACGTCTCTCTAACTTTTTTCTATCCAATTTCCTTCATATAGTTAAACAATCTTAAAATCCAAATTAGTAGGGATGTAAATGTAGCCCGCAACCCGTGGGCTGGACCGAATAGCCCTCCAAATTTATGTGAAGAGGTGGAAAATCAGATGAACTAACACTTCTATCCGAAAGCAGAACCAAAGCTTTCTCCCATGAGTTTGATTTTATTTGCCCTAAACATAAAAATTATTCAAATTAGGGATTATCGTGTTCAACGAGCCATTGCTTTTCACACTAAGAAAACTGTGATTACAAAACGATGGAGTTGTAGTGCTACCTCAAGAGCAGAGATTGTAAGAGGGCTGAGAAAAGACACTTGGCAAGAATATGGCTAGCTGGGATAACATGTGTTGGATGTATATTGAATGGAAACAAGGCTCAAACATGGTTATTGAAGAAAAGTGGACATCTCTGGAACTTGATCAACAGTAAAGTAGAGCTCTCAACAAAGGAACGAGTTTTGCTTGCAGCGCAGCCCAGCAGCAGAATTTAGATGAGCAAGCAGTATGAGCAAACTCAAGTTTGCAATCTATAGAAAACTTGGTCCCGTGCTAGTTGATCAAACCGTCGTAGACAAACACAACTGCTGGAATAATAATTAAAATTTTGGGTGTATCACAACATTTCCAGAGAGGTTATCAATCGAGGAAGATGTGTATCAGTGGATGGATTACATTCATCGGTGTCAACTCTTTTTGTGATTCCTGCAAGGTCACATGTTATTTATAATTAAAACCAATTAATTTCTAAACAAGTCTTTATCGCCTCACTTCTTGTTTTAATAGTTATTATGGAAATCAAGACATTGATGCATATAATATTATCATTAGTTACCACCTGAAATGACTGCTCTAGAAATTATCTCAGTCGCCACAAATACAATAGGATTGGCACACAGCTCTTTAATCTGACTCAAACAGAAATTCTTTCCTACATACAGACAAGAAAGAATCCAAGGAAATAAAAATAATAAATTGTTGTATGCATTCCAATTCCCTACAACTAAACAAAAAATTATATCTAAATGTATGTACAACGAAGAGAATGACTAACCACACATCCTGGTATCGTGATCTTCAGATTTTGGACATAGCAAGACCAACTCCAATTTTATAAGTAGTGAAAAATGTAGAGCATCAGAAAATTTTTGCAGTAGTTCATTAATGGCTTTAGTATGAATTGAGAGACACTTAATATCGAAGTGGTCAAAACTGACTTGGAGCAGTGATACGCTACCCTCCATTCGATTGTATACTCCGAGGAACAAGTTAGACAATTACCCACTCACATCAAACACCCCCATAACTTAAGTCTTGCTTGCCCTCGAGCAAGTTAGACAATAAAGCACAGTCAGAAGATATTAGATAATCCTCTCCTTCAAGTCACGCCAACGAATCAGTAGGGAAATTAGGTCAACCGTGAATTCACTCTCGGGTAAAACTTTCGAACAAGAATCGTACACGAACTAATTCCCTAAGACCTAGGCATCCCATGCTTCAATATAAGTTCGAGTTGTGTCTTGGGAGTCTCAAACCATCGTCACTAATTCCTAAAGAGAAGTTCTTCCGGCTATTCTTTATTTTAAGCACATAAGATCTTTCTCCCAAATTCAAGAAAAATTCATCACTCACAAGTCAATATGATGCATAAATGAAAAGGTCTTATTCATTGGGAAGTAATGGGGCTTTTGGTAAAGGTGGGATAATATATGGTTAAGTAGCTTACCATCATTCTTAAAATACTAACACATCCATCACAACATCTTTCACATATCAGTCAATGCATACAAATTTCTCACAGCTCAACACCCCAAACATGAGATTTTTCGACCATCTAACCAGGTCAACTTATTCTTTTGAGCATTCTTTTATCATTTCTATTTTTCGCTCGATATTTTTTTTGAGCCTTGGCTTTTTTTACTCAAGAAGGCTTCCTTTTTTTTTTCTAGCCTTGGCTTTTTTTACTCAAGAAGGCTACCTTTTTATTTATTTATTTTTTTCTAGCCTTGGCCTTTTTTTTTACTCAAGAAAGGCTGCCTTTTTTTTTCTTTTTTTTTCTAGCCTTGGCTTTTTTTTACACATGAAAGGCTGCATTTTCCCCTAGTCTTGGCTTTATTTTACACATGAAAGGCTGCCCTTTTATTCTATTTTCGTTTGAAGTGACATCTTTTCACTCACTTTGTATCTCAGTACAAATGAATACCACCTAATGAATGGTCCAAAACTTCCATCTTTATCTTGCCACCATAATGCCCTCCCAAGATGTGCTAGCACTTTAATTTTGGTGACTAGGGAAGAAAATATAGGCCAACAAATGGATATTAATAATATGTAAGCTGATATAGTGACTAGAGGTTTATGCAGGGTCATGTGATAATTTAGATATGAGGCTTTTATTCCTATTGCCTAAATCATTTTTATGCACCATTCCCCTTCTAATTCTATACGTAATTTTCATTTTTTTAATGGCCAGTCCATTGTAATTCTATTTTATTCAAATTATTGACAATTATCAAGAAATTATTATTTAAAAATATCTAAATATAAATTTATAAAAAATATTTTAAAACCCATTTTACTTCAATCCTTTTTTATTCAAATTATTGATAAATAACAAAGAAATTATTATTTAAATATAAATTTATAAATAAATATTTAAATTATTGAAACCATGATTTTACTTCAACAATTTTATAGGAGTAATTTTTAGATATGAAAACTCTTAGAAATGTACCATAAAAAATAGAACTAGTTAAATTTTGTTATTTTAATAGTTTTTTAAATATAATATTATATATATTATTAATACTTTGTTATATTCGATCCCACGAGATTCATATCGTGGATCCTCAAGCATTCAATATGTCCTAATTTACATCGGACAAATCTCTTTAGCAATTATATCACCATGATATACCATGGAAAAAATAACTTCTCAGTTTTTCTCTGAAAATCAATTAATTAACACAACAAATTGAAGAAAAGTATCTTTTCATTTGCTTTAGCGATGGAACCAACTTTAAATACAAAGAAATTCAACAGATGAACAAAAATCTAGACTTCCTTACCTAGACATTTTTGCTACGGGTGATGGGCACAAAATATCGATAACTTGCTTCGATAGTTATTTACATCCCCATTAGCAAAAGAAGGTTCTAACCTCACATTTGTAACCCAACTATTTACAAACAAAAGATAACCTAAGCATGCTACGTGTAAACTCCAACTTTACCAGCAAAAAGCGGGTAGTGACTTGACACGTACTGCTGCCAACTAGCGAGTTCACTCGCTTCTATACTCTGTAAGAGGGAGAAGAAAGGGGGGTGAGCTTCGAAAAGCTCGTAGTCTAATCGCATTCCAGTATAAAATCTCTAAAACTTCAATCTATATCATTATCACAAGTAAACACTTTATTACCTAGAATGTCGTACAACACATACTCAATTTATATCAGCATCAATATACCAGTTCAAAATAATATTACCAAATATCAGCATTCATATAAGTTTGAATCATTTAAGATAACATATATCGCTTGCAATTAATCAACACCTTCATCCTTTACAACCACACTATCATATTTATCACGTAATACTTTCAATAATAACTATCTACCATCTATCCATAAAACCCAAACCAATAACATGATATAAATAAATGATCCTGTCAGCGGTCACTTTCTTTCATAAACACAATTTACACTATAAGAAACATAACTATTTAAAGAATTCAAACTACCAAAAGTATTATTTCTAAATCAAAAATCACATTCAGCCCCCAAGTTATGCTTAGTGATGGACACGGGTACACAGACACTATAGGTAGCCCGATGGGGGCGTCTATCATGTACGTCCATATCGAACATTGTAATCTCTCATATGGCCTATCGCAAGGCAACTGTCATTAATTACCCATATAGGGTACATGTCAACTATCAACATGTCATATAGACCATCGCTTCGGTTATCCAGAAGACGAATGATCAAACATGTGTGCATTACTGTTGTCCTATGACATGCTAACTATACCCTGTGATTCACTCAAGCAATGGGGCACAATGCAACTATTTCATATCAACTTTCACATTATTCAACACATATAACTATTTAAATCACTTTGCATCTCATAAAAAATACCAAACAACAATTTCAATATCTAATCTTTCAATATCACCGTTTCTGTCACTTTACCTTGAAGTATGCAATCCACACAATCATTTTTAAGTTCTATGGCATAAACATACGAATCACACAAACAAGTAGTAATATTTATCGAAGTTAAAGGAATTAAATTCTAGAACACGCGTACACTACCTGTACACGTATAAAAAATGCTATTACTTGCTTAGTCTACCATGGAGGTGCCCTTTTCCCTTATCATTTGTGCTTGAACTCGATTCATCTAATTTTTCCAACAATCACATATACAAATTATAAACAAACACTTAAAACACAAGTAAAACCAAATCATCACCTTTATCTATTTCACTTTCTATACTATTTCTTTCATCACAAATTAAATCAACTAAAACATATATACAACTTCATTTATACCAAAAAGAAGCAAAGTAATTCGATAATACTATTTAATAGCTTTGGAAACCGAGAGCTATACTCGGCTATCCCAAAAATATAAGCCTCACAATTCCATTTTTCTCCATAAAACAAACCTAATTAATTTTCAAAATATGGGACAACAACTTTATTTTAAAATTAAACTCAACAATTTGACATTTCGAAGCTAAACTCATAACCAAAAGTCTTTTGATATCAACCAACGACTAAACCTCTTTCACCATATCATTTTAAAGAATTTTCAGCTTGTTTAAGCATCAACAACCAACATCAAACTTCACAATAAAATCAGTCTCAATATTATACAATATCAAAATCATCAAAAGATAACTTTAAAATCAATATCAAGAGCTTATAGTCAACTATCATCTCAAAATCAGATTTTTCCTATCACTTTCATGCTTAATATCATATCATACTTCTAATTGCATAATTCAATAGTCAATTTACACCAAAGCATCAAAACAACAAAATCCCCAATTCTAAGAACCCTAATTTTAGACCAAACAAAAAGAATCACATCAAATTAACATCACTATTATACTCAGAAACAAGATTAAAAAAGTTATGGAAGAGTGTAACCTCTAATTTCAACTATTTTCTAAAGATAAGTGGAGGTGAGTTTGCAACCTAAGCTCCAAAATTGAGAGGAAGAATGGGGAATTGAGAGCTTGGATTGGTGGAGTGTTTTACATGTTTCACGGTGGAGTGGCCGGAGGAGTCGCGGTGGCTGATCGGTGGGAGTATAGGGCTGTTGAAAAACTTCACAGTGAAGGAGGAACTTGGCGTGGAGAGAGGGAGGAAAAGAGAAAAGAGGTGAGGAGAGAGAAGACTAATCATCTATCCTAATTACTTTCACACATACACACACACGTATCATCCCCTTCTACCTCACTTATTTTTTTTCTTCTTTTTCTTTATCTTATTTTCTCTTTTTGCTTTCTAATTCTTTCCACTAACTAGTATACAATTTTTTTTAATTCCAATTTCTAATTCTTTCTAAAGTTGGGATATTACAGATAGACGCACATAGATCACACATGCATGCTCGACTTTCACATCTCCAATTGAAATAGGCAAGGTAAACATGTCTGGGTCGGTCCGCTTGATGGCATCCTCCTCTTTTGGATTACCACTAAAACGCTCTCTCGGATCATTATCTTCCCATCAGATTTGGTCTTCCCAGCAAAAATTCCTTGATGAACTTGCTGAAAAGAGGTAATTTCAGAGCTTGTAGGAATGGTGGGTGGTTGATCTCCAGTTTGCCAAAAATTTCCATGAAATATACGTGATTTTTTTTCTTCTTCCTGACCTCCCCTCGATAAGGGAAGGGTTTAACTTGCTTGACTATGTTGCTGGAATTTCCCTTGGAAGACTCTTCAATTTCCTTCCTTATTTTTTCACTCTCCACTTCAGTTCATGGGCTTAGGGGGAACGGTTCAGCCATCTGGGGCAGTGGCTTCCTCAAGTCATCGATCTAGATGCCATCCCCTGTTTCCGCTTCCCCTGTTTTGGTATCTTCATTCTACTGGACCAAGTTATCTCATTCCTCGCTTACCACAGTAGGTACTCCTTCATCAATCTTCATTGTCGGTCCCTTGTACTCTCGTCCTAATCTCAAGGTGATTTGGTTGATGTTTGCCTTGTCTGGTGGTTTGACTGTAGCTGGGATTCTTCCTTCGTTCCCACGCATCTCACATAAGGAAGTATCTATCTGAGACAACTGTTTTGCAAACATATCCATGGCCGCCTTTTGTTCCTGTTGGGCGTCATGTAGCTTATGCACCACGTTGTTATTCGTTTGCATGTTGCTCTGAAGGTGTTGCGGTGAGCTGACATACTTGGATTTTACATGGTTTTAGAGGGTGGTTTTGTATGAAATTTATCATATTCATCTATTATTAGGCATGTTTATATCTACTTCTCTATTATGTTGGTATGTTGACCATATTGTTAAGAATGTGTAGAAAAAGGTAAAAAATATGTCGATGTGCAGCAGCCTTGGTTTGAGACAGTTTTACTGAAGATTTTGAAGTCCAATCAGCTCCCAATGCATATCATTCTCTTCGTCTTCGAAAGAGCTTCACGTGGATATCTTAAAGGCCTCAATCAGAGTTCCGTAGAAGAAGTTATGGACATTTTATGAACACTGCACTGTCTAGAAATTCTCACGCGGCCGGGTGAATTATTACCCTGTAAATTCACCCGGCCGGGTGTCTCAAATTCAGCGCTGGAGAGTCAGAAAGGGGTCGAAAATGACCACCCAAGTGATAGGTGCATAAGTAACGAATTTCTTGTTTGCCTTGATTCATGCTATTACTCAAGTGAGAATTGAGCCTTAATCTTTTCATGTGTGATGTATTATCAATCGTGCTACATGTTTCTAGGACTTGCTCTTGGTCTTCTTAAGTCTACAAGTGATTTTAGGAAGAGGAGACGACGTTAGGCCATTTTTGTTAGCCACATCTTTATCCAAACACTAACCATACTCATAACCTTTTGTTAGCTAGTTTTTAGCCTTAAGCCTTTATATTTGACAAGCTAATCAATTGGGTTGGGAATCCTAGACTCTATATGTTATAAATTATGAAAAAATGTGAGTTGGAAGAATATAGTAAAAAAATATATCTTTAAGATGTGGTGAGATTGTTAAAAAAATGGAGGTATAAGCTAGACGAAGTCTAGAGAAAAAAAATAAGAAAATATTTGGAGGTATAAGCTAGACGAAGTCTAGAAATGTTATTGGTTGTTTCTAAATAAGTGGGGATCGGATGGGAGGAAGAAGTTCGACAAAGTCTTACTTATCTGAGATTTGTTTTGGGAAATGGTCTTTTGTTGGAATTCTAATATGTGGGTACTTGTGCTTCTTATACTTTTCAGCCACTTTAGCCTAAATATTCCCTACCGTCCAAAGAGCCACATTACAACCATAAGAAAAGACCTTTCGGATCCTTGATTTATTGTCACAACATAATAGAGGAGAGGTGAGACCTTGAGCAAGCCTACGGTAAACTATTCACTTTTGTTTGATTTAAGAGTATTATTTTCATACACATACACTTTTGAGAGTGAGATACACATACACGTATCTTGAGAGAGCATGAATCCAAGGCGATATACAAGTTAGTAGTAGAAGTGCACTCGACAGCTTGACTTGATAGAATTTGTATTTTGATATGCTCTTTAATTTCATACCCCTTGAAACGAAGATGATGTCTAAACCCCTTTTAAATACAAGTCTTCTTTTAGTTCTTTTTCTCATTGCTCGAGGACTAGCAATTATGTAAGTTTGGGGGAGTTGCCATACTTGGATTTTACATGGTTTTAGAGAGTGGTTTTGTATGAATTTGATCATATTTCGTCTATTATTAGGCGTGTTTATATCTAATTTTCTATTATGTTGGTATGTTGATCATTTTGTTAAGAATGTGTAAAAAAGGTACAAAATATGTCGATGTGCAGCAGCCTTAGTTTGAGACAGTTTTACTGGAGATTTTGAAGTCCAATCAGCCCCCAATGCATATCATTCTCTTTTTCTTTGAAATAGCTTCGCGTGGGTATCTTTAACGCCTCAAGCGGAGTCCCGTAGAAGAAGTTAAGGTCGTTTTACGAACACTGCGATGTCCAGGAAATTCACCCGGCCAGGCGTCTCAAATTCAGCGCTGGAGAGTCAGAAAGGGGTCGAAAATGACCACCCGGCCGGGTACTTTGTTTTGGTGAATTAATTTTCCTGAAACACGATTTTTGAAGGAGAAAAAGGCTAGGGTTAAGATTCATTCTACACCTACTGCCTACCACACTCTACACACACCTCAAGAACACATTTGAGAGAGAATTGAAGATTGAAGACTCTGGATCGGAAGATTGAAGTTTCATTCCATAGATTCATTCCACAGGAGTTCTTGGTATCTATACTTCATGTTTTTGATGGAATACTTTGTGTTAAACTTAGTTTTCTTCATGAACATGAGTAGCTCAACTTTTCATGTAGAATTCTTGGTGAAGATGCATTGATTCATAGTTTTAATCCAATTGACTTCGTTTTATCTTGCTCTTGTGATTGTTTGAATTATTCATACGCTTTTTCCTATCAATTGCTTGATCACCAATTGAGAGTGTTAGGGTTTCTTTCAGTAATCGGGGAGATGAAATAATTAATCTTGAAAGAGGAATAATTCACACCTTAATTCAATAGAACTCGAGAGAGTTGAGATTATGAGTGGGATCATTAATCTAATCAAACTGTTAAGAGTTAGGTCTATGAATTAGAAGGGGACTTCAATTATTACACCTAATTTACGGGTTTCTCACCTCGGGAGGGGGTTTAATCTAAATTGTGATTGATTCAACAATTCTGGAGACTTTAAATGGTAAATCTATTTCAATTGGGTTAGACTATGAGTTGTGCATCGGTTCCATGAATTCTGCATATTTCTCCATCATCTTACACAACCTGCATAATTGCTTTCTTATTTAAGTGCTTTAATTTAATCTCTGAATTTACATGCTTTCGGTAGTTGCTAGTTTCAAAACCCAAAAATTTCCTGATTGTCTGGATAATAGTTGAAATTTGTTCGTGGTACTTAGGTTTACACTTAATTGTCTCTGTGAGATACGATATACTCCTGCTTGCTAAATGCTACAATAACTCCGTACACTTGCGGGTATTAATTCGGTAAAATAAAGTTGAGTCATGAGCTGACCAAATCACCCACCAATTCGTCGATACTCTTCGACTGTCTTGGATTCTGTTGACTAGAGCTCGGCCTCTGGTGGTGGCTAGATCAATGTCCTTGATTGGGGTGGAAGTTCCCCGGTGGTCCCTGGTTAGTATTGTAATGATTGATCTATCCCTGATTACCTTGTTGATTGGGTTTAGGGTTTGAGCTGCTGCCCGTGTAGCTTCTCTAGTGTGGTGGAACATAAGAACTTGCTGGATTATTCTGGTTTCTGTTGGGCCAGTTAGACTGGTTGCTTGATTCCGGTTACCCCAGTTGTTCTGTCCCTCCTGGTTTCGCTAGACCAGTTAGGTTTATTCTCAGGTGGGTTGGAATAGTTCGTGTTCTGTGGTTGGGGTAGTGGATTATGGTTACCATCAGTCCATCTAAAATTAGGGTGGTCCCTCCACGGGGCATCCCTTTGCTTCCCTGGGTTCCAGCTTCCATTCTGATTCCAGCTCCCCACTGCATTTACCTGGGCTTGGTAATCTTCTCCCCCTGGCGGACCATAATACGGATATACTTCCTCTGGACCCAACGCTTTCACCTTTACTGGTGGGTCAGGTTGATTACTCCTTTCTATAGCGCTCAAGAGTGCCTTTTCTAGCTTGTTGATCCGAGCCTCCACGTTTTCTTCTCCTTGCTCTATTGCTACATTAACTGATCCCCTTCTGCGAATTATGGGGTGCGGATTATTATACGCCTTCTTCGCATCAATTAGTCTCCCTAAAATCTCTCTGGCCTCGCTCACACGCTTCCTTGAGAAATTCCCTCCGCTCGAGGAGTTCATCAAATCCTTACACTCTAACGTCATTCCTTCGTAGAAATTGTTTTAAACCTCCGCATCAGCCAAGCGGTTGTTCGGGCATGAATCCAACAGCCCTTTGAAGCGTTACCAATATTGACTCAGGGTCTCATCATACTCCTGTGTGCACCCCTGGATTTCCTTCTTGAGAGCATTGGTTTTGGTCGCTGGGAAGAAATAGTCCAAAGAAGGTCTGCCCACGAACGAATAGAATTGGATGGTAGTCTCAACAACCACGTGTTGACTTCACCCTTCAACGCAAAAGGAAGCGCGTGTAGCTTATAATCTTCCTCGCTCGACGCAGAGGCCTTTTTTGAATTCCATAGAGTTAACAAAGCACTATATTTTGTGGGCCTATTCCTTGAATTTTGGGCCTTACTATAAATAGCACCTTTTATCATTTTATTCCTTAATTTTTGATAAAATTAGATGCTTGAGAGATTTGTTCCTCTTGAAGAGGTTTTGTATCCAATTCCTAGTTATAGGTTGCTTGAATCCATCAATTCTTAGTGAATCATGGATCAAGTAGAGCTATGGTTTGAGGATTGTGGTTTTCCTAGAAGACTTAGCTTATTTCAACAATGACATTTCATCTCTTTATCCACATTATCTTATGTTGATCCTCTTCTTTTAGTTTAGATTCAATGGATCTTGTTGGATCTTTGTTTTATCTTTGATTGCTTGAGAAATTGAAAACCTATTCCACAAAAATTATTAGATCAAACATCATCAAAGGTATAATTCTTTTGTTAATGGATCATAATCTATATGGATCCTTATCATTTAATCTAAATTACGGATAATAATTTAATTATTAAAGAAATTCCAAATGGGGAGGCCCAATCTAAGCCCCATAGATCCCTAACCTAGCCCATCACAAACTCTATAAATAGGATGAAGGAGGTGTGACAAAACACACATCACACAAAACCTAAACCTAGCCTCCAAGCTTGCAAGATTTTCGAGCTCCTCACTAATAGGAGATTTCGAAATTGCAAAGTTTGTGCAATTGATTTTCCTTGTCTTCTCCTTCAAGATCCTTATAATTTCTAATAGATTCCTCCCACAAGGAAGTTAGATCTAGAGTTGGGTTATAGGTTAGAAGATCTTTGGTTTTGCAATAAAGCTTCCAGATCTACACGTGGAGAAGTAACACGCTACTTCGATTCTTTGGAGAATCAAAATTGTAAGATTCAATATCATAATTTAATATTAAAATTATGCGATTAATTGTGCAATAATATGTCTTTACATGTTGAAGCATGAAATTGAATCGATTCACATAATCTCCTAAATAGATTCTTTTGTGAATTTATTTAATTTGCAATTTCTGTTGTGCAAATCCCATCATACCATGCTACACATTTATTTCCACCGCGTGTGGACCGATCGAACTCGAGCATAAAGCTCAAGCCTGCATCATGATGCACTACATGTTTCTCCCATGTGGAGATCGATCGGACCCATTTCTGGCCTGCACTAGGTGCGCAACAGATAGTCTGAATAAGACACTCAACGGATATATCACATATATATCAGACAATAGTCAATATCATAGGGATGTAATCAAACGCAATTTCTAAATATTGTACAAACTCCAAACTATGATCTGAACCGTTAGAAAATGTCAATGGATGAAAAATAACATCAACAGAAAATATCAACACAGTGTCAACGGTTGACGTCGTGTAAACATTGTATTGAAATTGTGTTGGCATCAAAATCTTGAAATTTTACATTGTGTTGACATTGTGTTGACGTTGTGTTGAAGAGTTTGGAGTCTGTACAATATATAGAGTTTGCATTTTATCACTACGCTATGTGTATGTATAAGTGCACTACTTCTAATCCATCACATTAAGTAAGACAATTCAGATTATTATACTCTCACCGTCCCATAAAAATTTGGGTAAAGGGTAATGACACAAGAATTAAGATAAAATTGGTAAAGTAAGAGAGTTCTTGGTCCTTAGGCAAATGACACGCTGCCAAGGAGTTCTCGTTGGGCAACCTTTCTGGCCGCTAAGTCCTCAGACTTCTCTTATCTAGTTAATTTAATTAATGTAGGAACCAGAATGATGGGATTCACTAAACACTTAAAGCTCTTTTGTTACACCGCAATAGTGAGATGGTCAATCTCACAATTGAACCGGCCAAGGACAAAAGATAGAAACAAGATACAAGATGTAGATACAAGAAAAAACCCTAGCTTTAGTCAAACACCGTAACTGGTTCCGACTCCAAGTTGTTCACCACCTGAAATCCCTGCACACTTAAGCATACACGTTAGTAAATGCAAGAACCAGTAACAAAACTAGCAAGTAAAAGAGAAGTTCAGAAGATTGGAATATGGCTAGGTTGCACATGCAACTACACAGGGCCAAGGATCTCCTCAATCTTCACCAACTGGTCAAAAAGGAGCTAATGCACTATTTTTTAGCACTACAACTACCTGTAAGTATACAAGGCAAATATAATATAGCTAAGGGTACGCACATGGATATGAAACACAAGGAATATGGTCACTGTCTATCTAAGACTATGCTTCTTTCACTATTTAGGGACGTTTTGAATGTTGAAAAACAATAAATAAGCAATTTAAAAGAAAACAAATAAACAATTGCAGATTAACACATGAGGAAAACATATGAGAGAAGAGAATTCTATGGACATGCTTTCACAGTTATGGTTTTTACAAGTTTCAAATACAACACCCTAGCACAGTTCATGCTTAACTAGAACGAGTCACATAAATATTATCCATGCAGCACAAAGTAGATTACATACTAAGGTCGTCAATCTTATATTAGCAACTGTCACGACCACAACTCTCTAGTGCCAGTGAGTTAGTTATATTCGCAACTATAATAACTTCAATAATCATAAACCTTCATAAAAAGAAATATTTAAACCCGAAGGCAAGAGGGTACGAGGCTATGTCAAAATCTGAGTATCATAATGGGTACATAGTTTCCCTTAAACAACATTCATATGCAGCGGAAGGTTCCAAGACGAAGTAATATGTAAGGAGACATATTAAATTAGCTACCTAGCTACTTATTTATAAGTCTCTCCCAATACCTTCTCGCTTCGATCACGATCAACCTGCACGTTGGAAAAATAAACATGCTAGACTGAGTATTTGATATACCCAGTGGACTTAGTGCCAAAAACAGTTCTTATTTAGTTGTCAGCCATAGTTAAGTGAGCGCGGGATTTTATTTGAAATAATTCCCGGTGTCACCAAATCCTTTATCATTTCATAAACTTGACTGCACAGTCACATAGCATAACATACCATATCTGATCTTATGTGAACCGGGAATGTGGCCACATTCCACGACGGTCACTGGACCGGCCAACTCAAAAGCTAGCACACAGTCCAATATGTGTACACTAGTCCGAGTAGGGTTTGCAGCCATACTGGGACCCGAATTCGATTTAACATGTTTGACATAGCCAACAGATAGGTAATCATAAAACAAACGTGGCATGACACTCATTCAAAAAAATATATTCACGTTTTCACATAAAATCACATGTTGAAAGAAAAACCCACCTCCTGTGCTTAAATTCTCAAACGAGCGTTCCTCGACTTGCTTTTACTTGTCTTGCGACGACGTCCCTTTATAAACAAATAATACTTAAATTAGACCTAAGTAATTATTTCTAGCATGTATGCATTCCTAAGCATGTGATCATCTTTATTTCCTTTCTTCCTAAATCCATAAAATCTTTAATCATTAATTAAATCAAATGATTTAATTATTTGGGCATTCGCCGTATTATTCGTGCACTGGTTAAATTATAAACATCTTAACATTATTTCCGCGAAATTAAATAGCGGCTATCCATTATTTAATTTTGGCAAGACATTAGGAGGGTCTATAAATCAAATTTGATGTTTTAATTAGTGGCTCGTGATTATCAGAAGTCCATTTTCAAATTTAAATCCTCTTGGATTTATATACTTAATTAACTTAAAAATACTTACTTTGCTTAAAAATAAATATAAGTCCAATTTAATCATTTATTTGACATGGTGTTAACGTGACTATTTCTTTTCCTTTTTTTTTTATCACGGTCCAATCCAAATAAGAGAGACTACGGCCCAATAACATTTAATTCGGCGGCCCAAGGAACTAAAAGCAGGCCCGAAACTAAATTTAATTCATGGCCCAAAAGGAATTTATTTGTAGTGGCCGAATAAAAATTGCACTGGCATAAAATACTCCCCAAGTCCGTCGGCCCAATCCAGCCGCCTGCGATAGTCTCTTCCGCCGCGTCGTCCTCTGTTGCCGGCTCTACAGCCGCATCGTCCGTTCGGTAATGATTTACGTCGTTCGGTCGACGCCGACCCAAGTCATTCCCCCCCTTTCGGTACTCAGCGCAGGCTCAGCCCATCGATGTCTGGCTCGTTGTCGCCTTCGTCGGCAAGAGCTAAGTTTCAATTTTAGGCCGATTTTGCTGAATAGTTATTTTACGATGTTAGAGTATTATGCTCATCTTGTATGTGACTTGAATCTAAAGTTCCATTCATTCTCAGATTTGGTAGTAAGGCCGACTAGTTATGCTATCTATACTTAAGATTGTGAAGAACTAAAGGCTCGATCAAATAACTTAGTTGTGGAAGATCATCAACTTAGTCATGTATCTGAGGATTGGTTGGTAGGTCTTGTGTGGGAACTGTCACTACCTGTAATGATAATGCAGTAAGTGCAAAGTTCTTGTAGAATGCAACAAAAGATGTGAAGAGCTGGAAAATCAGATGAACTAACACTTCTATCCGAAAGCAGAACCAAATCTTTCTCCCCCGAGTTTGATTTTATTTTCCCTAAACATAAAAATTATTCAAATTAGGGATTATCGTGTTCAACGAGCCATTGCTTTTCACACTAAGAACACTGTGATTACAAAACGATGGAGTTGTTGTGCTACCTCAAGAGGAGTGATTGTAAGAGGGCTGAGAAAAGAGACTTGGCAAGAATACGGCTAGCTGGGATAACATGTGTGCATTGCGCGTACACTCAACACATAATATATACTCCCTCCGTCCCAATATGCAACATTTGCTTTTCGGCACGAGATTTTATGTAGTGTTGTTTTGTGAGTTAATGAAGAGAGAGTAAAATAAGAGAGAAGAAAAAGTAGAGAGAGTATTGTTTCCATGTTTAGAAACGTTTCATTTTTAATGGGACAGACCGAAAAGGAAAATGTTTCATTTCTAATGGGACAGAGGGAGTATATTGTACATAATACTCGAACTATACGCAAAGTATTAACACACATTTTACACAAAATACACACATTGGACACACTACACAAAACACACACTACATAAAATACACACATTGTGAATATATATAAACACTATACAAAATACGCACACTATACATTAATTGCACCTAATACACAAATTATACACAAAACACAGATACACACTGTAACGCACACACACTACACAAAATACAAACGCTAAACACACTACACACTATACATAGAATAAACGCACCGTACACACATAAATATTATACAAAATACATATAATGCACACACATACTGTAACACTGTATAAATTACACATAATACACAAAATACACAATATACACTACACATAACACTACATAAATTGCACATAATACACAAAATACACAATACACACTGCACATAACACTACATAAATTACACATAACACACAAAATACACAATACACAATACACACTACACACTATACATAAAATCAACATCAGTACAAATCAACATCAACCGAAATAGTAAACATACTTTAAACACACACTATACATGCACAACACACGCTACACACTCTCTACATAAAGTCTACACATACCCCACATATTATACACAAAGTATACACACTATACATATTTCACACGCGAAACACTAAATAGAAACAAAATACATACAATTCAAACACTACACACCACAGTGTATACAATACATTTGCACACAATACACAAAATATGGACAATGCACTACACACACTATACAAAAACAATACAATTGCACACAATACACAAAATATGGACAATGCACTACACACACTATACAAAACAAACATACACATGAAGAAAACATACTGCATACCTTATAAACACTAACAAAATACATACTACATGCCTTATAAATTGCACACATGTACATAAAATACAAAAATACAAACCGTGTATTAGTCACACACAATACACACAATATACACTATATACAAAATAAAAACAAAAACAAACACAAAATACACAAAATAACCATAGTAACACAAACTACCCACTCTGCACACTACACAAAATGCACGCAATTTAAACATTATACACAATATACATACACACTGTAAACATACTATGCACAAGATACATGCAAACACATTAAACATAATATATATGCTCTACACATAGAAATACACACTTTAAAAAACTACATAAAATCTACATAATACACATACTATAAAAAAAATACACTACACAATACAAAATACAAAATACACAATGCACAACATACATAAAATAAACACCAATACAAAAAATAATGACATTTTACATACACAATACAAATTCACACAACACTACACAAAAAATATAAACACATACTATATACAAAAAATATAAACACACTGCATACACAAAACACACACTATACACAAAATACATGAACTACAAACACACATACATAAAATACACACTGCACACACATACAAAAAATATAACCACATACACCACACTAAATACATACTATTCACAAAAAATACACACAATACTCACACTGCACACACTAAACAAAACATACACTATACACAAAATAAATATATTTCAAACGCATACCCACACTTCACATCTACACACTGCATAAAATACACACTTCATACACTATGTATGTAACATTGCACATGATACCCACTATATACACAAAGTTCAAACAGTGTGCTAGCACACTTTACACATACTATGCACAAAAATACCCATCATGCATACACCCTACATAAAACACACACGCCGGATGCATTGCACATAAAACTCACAAATACACCCACTATACCCAATATACATGCACTGTACACACATAAACACTACTATACAAAATACACAATGCACAAGCACTATAGAACTCTACATAAAATCCACATAATACACACGCATACACTTACACTACACAAAATACAAAATGCACAATGCACAATGCATACCATACAAAAAATAAACACCAATACAAAAAATAAACACATTTTACACACATACTTTACATACAAATATTGCACATTATACACACACTACACTATACATAAAATATACACACATTTTAAACACACACTGGATGCATTACACATAAAACACACAAATACACCGATTATACACAATATACACTCACTTTACACACACATAAATAGTGCTATACAAAATACACAATGCACACACTATAAAAAACTACATAAAATCCACATAATACACATACTATAAAAAAGATACACTACACAATGCACAATACACAATACACGATGCATAACACATCCCATACATAAATAAACACCAATACAAAAAATAAACACCATTTCACACACACACACTTTATACACACACTACAAATTCACATATTGCACATTATACACACACTACACCACATATAAATTACATTTCACATAAAACACACAAATACACCAACTTACACGACATACACGCAGTGTATACACACATAAACACTACTATATAAAATACACAATGCACACACACTATAGAACACTAAATAAAATCCGCATAATACACCAACTATAAAAAAAGATACACTTACACTACACAAAATACAAAATACAAAATACAAAATACAAAATACAAAATACAAAATTCAAAATTCAAAATGCAAAATACACAATACACAATACACAATATACAATGCACAATACAAACCATACATAAAATAAACACTAATAAAAAAAATAAACACATTTTTCACACACACACACAACAAATTCTCACATTCCACATTATACACACACTACACTATACATAAAATATACACAATTTAAACACACCCCGAACACATTACACATAAAACACACAAATACATCCACTATGTACTACACACACTATAAACATAATAAAAAAGACACACTATACACAAAATACACATACAGAACATACATATTCCACACCTTATAAACACACACACACAATATACTGCACACCTTATAAACATACAACACACACAAACAAAATACACACGCTGCAGTACAAAATACACATAATACATACACTGCACACACACTATACATAAGACAAACAAACTCCACACACTATACACAATATACATGAGCTATACACACGAAATACTCATACACAAAATTTACACTGCGCGCACACACAAAAAATTAAGAACTTGTTCAAATGGCACGGATCCCGCTCCCGTCAAGCAAGCTGCATTTGTAACACAGAATTAATTTAGATTGTTAAATAAAAAAGGTAAGCATAAACATAATCTTAATGTTGTAGAATATCTTTTGTATCTAGGTGTTGCCCTAGCTTTCAACTCCCCCTACACATATGGGAATCTGTCTTACTTTGGTTATGCAATTTATTCGCTTCTCCTAATTTGAATTTGGTATGTCGTCGCACCACCGCTGCCCTAATACGCTATCTAACCTAATCTGATATGTTGCAGCTGTCGCAGCTGCACTGCCTTATTCTGTTACGCGACTTTATATAAAAGAAGAATTAGAAATGCTAGCAAATCCTCTAGTACAATTACAACTTCCCATAGTAGACCCCCAACGAGAATTTCCCTTCAATGTAACTAATTATCTCCCATATAATACACAACAAAAACTGAAGTTTTGAAAAGATGAGGACTAATTACAAAGGATTGGGAAAAAGAATTGCATTTACCTTCATCAGGAAAAACCTCGATGTGCTTTTGTTTCCCAGCCACAAAACTGTAGCAAGCATTTTGAGGCGTTCCTGGTCATCTTTATAGAATCTAAGGCTACTTAAGGGGTGGAAACATATGCTATAATTAATAAATATGCTAAAAAAGATTAGAAAGCTAAGTAAAAATATCAGTTTCTTCACTAAAGATTCAAACCTCTCCAGACACAAAAGTGGTTGGGTGCTTGAATAATGACCGAGTACGACAAAAACAAATGGGTGTAGCTAACCATACAGTGCATATTCAAGCCCTGTCATTGACCATAAGATTATGAAGGTTTTGTTCATTATCAATGTTTTGGATCTGAAAACATTTACTCGGATTGAGATAGTTGCGTTCAGAAGCACTTCTTAACCTCAGGCTACCTGAAAAATATAATCATTGGCTTCCGGTTATAATATTTTCCAGAAAAGCTATACATGTGTTTTAGGCAATAAATGATTTTTTTTATTAAGAGAAAAGTGCAGTGACTTATGCATCATCAACAATATATGTTACATTCATGCTTTGGTATGTTTTAAAGAAAATAGGTTCTTAACAATGAAACACCATCAGCTATTAAGTAAATATGATACAAGCTGATAAAAAAGATTTTTGTATGCCACAGATATAATAATAGAAAAAAGTATATCAGAGTAATCACCACGTCCAAAAGTATTTGAACTATTCCCATAATCTTCATTTATGTAGGAGAAAAAGGTACATTTACATGTCGAAAACTAAATAATTGGGGAAAAGCTTAGTACAAACCTTGGAGACCAGAAGGGACACAAAGTAGAGCTTATAGAAAATGTGATAGGACCACTCTTCATGGAACAACCTGTACAATTCTTTACAGGTCAAATATGAAATAATGTCAATTCCAGTCAATCATAAATATGCAGACTAGGGAACAAACTCACTGACTTTGATAAGCATACTGACCTTTTGAAGGACTGCTCATAATTGATGAATTTGACATTGGATGTGTGCAAAATGGCAAAGCCATGTCAAAAAAATATAACTAAGAATAGACAAAAATAATATCTTTTCTAGGTTCAATTTGACCATTAAAAGAATGCTTACATGTCTATATTTTAGCACCACACATATTCCCAGCAGCAATGAAGTTGCTAGAAAATAGAGACCAGTCAACTTAATCTAAGAGCATAGAAATTGATTTTAACAACTTCGAAAAGAAGTATGTAATAAACATCATATGAAGGGGTAAATACATTCACATGAAACTTAGCAAATTCTAAACTAATGTGGTTAAAACAGAGAGTGATGCAAGTAGATCATAGGTAGGCTAGAAAAATATACAGTAACATGGAATTCAATAGAGCTTCTCAACAAACTTTCAGAAATTCTAAACTAACTAATTGGAGCAATCACAACAGAATCTTAGCAACAAGCAACGATAGAATTCAACCATTCTTCTATTAGCACTCCCATTTTTTCCCTTTTAGCTCATTTTTGCAGCATTTTTCTGTTATTTCCAAACTCCATTTTCCTGTGAATTCATTTTCCTCCATTTGCTACACAAGTTTCAGAGAATTATGTTGGTATTTGTACAATTAAAGCTGAAAATAACCCAAGATAAAGTGTCACAAATACGGCTCACCAAACCTCCTCACACTGGAAATATGCTTTCCCTCAAACAAAGAGAACAAACTAAGGTATATGCAAGTAATTGTAAACATCTATGCTGAAGACTGTGAAGAACTGAAGGCTTGTTCAAATAACTTAGCTTGTGCATGATCATCAACTTCGTCAAGTATCTTCTGAATGGCTGGTAGAAGGTCTTCTGTGGGAACTGTCACAACCAATAGTGATAATGCAGTAAGTGCAAAATTCTTGTAGAATACAACAAAACCAGTGAAGTGATGAAAAAAATAAATGAACTAACACTTCTGTCCAAGAACAGAACCAAAGCTTTCTCCCCCTGAGTTTGATTTTATTTGCTCAGATTCCTAGAGCGCCCACTCTAAAACCATATGTCAACACTAACAATGAGTTGCTGAGAGCAAAATTCTATTTGTAAACTGAAAAATACCAAACCTACTAGAGGTTCCCTTGCTTTAGCTAAATTATTGGTTGTGTACAAATATTCCACAAAAGTACAATGACAAGTACACTAACCATCCCGGCATGATGTTTAATGCTGAATGTTCCACCCGTTTCTCCATTAAATCAACGGTTAGTACTGAAGTGATGCTGAAGTTTAGCAGCATATGTTAAATATGTAGCTTTGGCAGTATAGATATGAATACAATAGGTGTCTGATCAAGAACACCATTGTAAACATAAGAGTAAGGAGACACAATTTGTTCAATACTAAAATATATCTATTCAACAAATTAAGGTAAAAGTCAGATATAATGGGTTATTGATTAACAGAAAATAACATTAGTGCCCCGTCTCCCCATCCCACACATAGACATAAATAGAACTATGCCAGTCAAAATAAGAACACAGATCCCACACAATCTTGGTTGTTTTCAAAATCTACCCTTTTCCAGTCTATTCAATATAACTTATACTCTTGTGATTGTAAATATGTTTCACCAGCACCAATAGCAAAATTCCAATATTAGAATATTTATGCTAAAATATTTGATGCACAATTTGCAAGGAAAGAAGTAAGCATTAAGTTTATTAATCATATAGATAATAAAGGCAGAAGAATTTACTTATGAATTCACAAATTGTAATCCTTGCAGGCGCTATTTTGAGAAGTATCTTATGTCAATTACCTAAATATGAGGGAAAATCAACATACCATTAAGTGTGATGGTTTAGCAATCCAAACATCCTGAAAATAAGCATTATGCAAGTAATATTGATCTTTGAAATTATGAACCTGTTCAAGTGTCAGAGATTTGGTGACCTCATCATTTCCCGCTCGTACCTTCTGCGCTAACATTGTAAGCATCAGGTCTTGCTTACTACAAGGCTGTCAAGCAAGTAGCATTTGTAACACCAGTAGATAGGGAAATTAACTTAGATTGTTAGATAAAAAGGTAAGCATAAACATAATCTTGATGTAGTATAATATCTTTTGTATCCAGGTGCAACCCTAACTTTCTACTTCCTACACATATGGGATTCGCTCTTACTTTGGATATGCAATTTATTCGCTTACAGAAAATGTGATAGGACCACTCTTCTTGGATACAGCTCGAAAACTAAATAATTGGGGAAAAGCTGAGTACAAACCTTGGGGACCAGAAGGGACAACAGAGCAGAGCTTATGGAAAATGTGGTAGGACCACTCTCCTTGGAACAACTGAACAATTCTTTACTGGTCAAATATGGAATAATGTCAATTCCAGTTAATCATAAATATACAGACTAGGGAACAAACTCACTGATATTGAAATGCATACTCACCTTTTCAAGGATTGCTCATAATTGAAGAATTTAACATTGGATGTGCGCAAAATAGCAAAGCCATGTCAGAAAAATATGACTAAGAATAGACAAAAATAATATCTTTTCAAGGTTCAACTTGACCATTAAAAAGAATGCTTACAGGTATATATTTTAGCACCTTACATATTCCCAGCAGCAATGAAGTTGCTTACACGAGGTTTGGTGTAAGCCACCACGTCCTTAAGGATTAAAGTGGACCTAAACAATAATGTGGGAAACTAGAATTTTAAATATGAGAACTAGGAATAAGAGCGTAAACTGAATCTAACTAAGTGTGGGAAATCGATACTTCCATCCTACTTTTGGAAAGCTTGAAAGAGAACACTGAAGGACTGAATATAACCTAATTAAATAAACTTGGATTCAAAAGAGAGTGGAAATCATGTTTTAGGAAACTGTGGACATAAAACAAAAGTTGAAGCATGAAAGACAATGGGCTGGAAACTTCACAAACATGGCTAGAAAATGGAGATCAGTCAACTTAATCTAAGAGCATACAAACTCTTTAAAAACTTCCAAAAGAACTCATGTAGTAAACATTATATAAAGGGGTAAAAAATGCAGTGGAAACTTAGCAAAATTCTAAACTAATGTGCTTAAAATAGAGAGTAATGCAAGTAGATCATAGGTAGGCTGATAAAAATATACAGAAACATGGAAATTCAATAGATCTTCTCAACAAACTTACAGAAATTCTAAACTAACAAATTGGAGCAATCACAACAGAATCTTAGCAACATGGAGACAAAAGAACCCAACCATCCTTTGGTAGAGAAAAGAAAAGCTAACATCGACAAAGCTTTGTTCTGTTGTCTACTAGCTAGCAAGCATTTAAAAGTGGAAAATGAATTCAATATAACTAATTGTAACTGTCACAGATTCAAAGGGAAAAGGAGGATTTTTGTTTTCCTTACCGGTTGCTCGTCCCCTTCAATTAGGGCAGAGCATTGCTTTTACACTTGGGGATTGAAAACTTCCTCTCCAAGGAATTGAGGTAGGGCTGATTCTGTAGATGGTCTCTCCTCTACAGATGTGGGCCAAATTGGCATTGTACAATTAAAGCTCAAAAATAACCCAAGATAAAGTGTTCCATAAACCAACGGTTAGTACTGAAGTGATGTTTAAGTTTACAAGCAAATGTTAAGTATGAATCCAATACATGTCTGATCAAGCACACCATAAGTTAAGAGACATAATTTGTTCGATACTAAAAACATATCTATTCAACAAATGCAAGTAAAAGTCAGACAAAAATAAAATAACAATTAGTAGATAATGTGTTATTGATTAACAGAAAATGGCTTTAGTGGCCTTCTCCCCATCCCACCCATAGACATAAATAGAACTATGTCAATCAAAATGCTGCGTGATAAAGAAAAACCCTACTATATAAAAATAAGGACCCTGATTACCTTCTCAAAAGGACCTACAAAATCTTGGTTGTCTTCAAAATCCTTTTCTAGTCAATTTCATCCAACTCATACTCTTTTGATTGTAAATATGTTTCATCAGAACCAATAAAAAATTCATATATCATAAGGGTTATGCTAAAATATTTAATGCACAATTTGAAATCAAAACAATCAACATTAAGTTGATTAATGCATTAATGATTCAGATAATTAAGGCAGAAAGATTTACTTATGAATTCACAAATTGTAATCCTTGCACGCTCTATTTTGTGAAGGAAAGACAGAAGGAAATAAACTGTAATAACTTTTGTGATGCTTACTTCTTGCTCGTGTTTGACGAGATGTTGATCGAAATGATGCTGGAGCCGCTCGTCAGCATAATTGATGCAAAACAGTTCAAACTAAAAAGCCATTCTTTAGGTGCAAAAAAGCAACCATCCAACTAAGATTATTTAAAGTGGGACAAAACACACCATAGTATACATTGTGGAAAATATCAATCATGGTATACCTTAAGTTACTCAAATCCATATCAAGGATCCTTACTGAACACCCCATATCACCTTTCCCCTAGGAAAGTGACAAGTTTATCTGCTCCACAAGCCAGTCGAACATGCTCACATAAATAAACACTGCCAATGCATCTCTTGTGTCAATTGCCTAAATATGAGGAGGGAAAATCAACCTTTTATAAGTGTGATGGTTTAGCAATCAAACCAAGTTGTAAAATATGCATTATGTAAGTAATTATTGATCTTTGAAATCATGAACCTGTTCATGTGTCAGACATTCGGTGACCTCCGGGCTGATCTTGTCAGAATCAGGTCTTGCTCACTAGAGCCAATCAAGCCAGCAGCATTTGTAATAGCTGTGGATAGGGAAATTAATTTATATTGTTAAATCAATTGATATGCATAAAACTAATCTTGATGTTGTAGAATATCTTTTGTATCTAGGTGCAACCCTAGCTTTCTACTACCTACACATATGGAAATATCTCTTACTTTGGATATACAACTTATTCTCTTCTCCTATCTGTCTCTATACTTTAAAGCTTGTCTGGCCTAATTTGATATGTTGATGCTGTCACAACCGCTCTGCCCTATTCTGTTCTGCCACTTTACTTTAAGAGGAAATAAAAATGCAAGCAAATCCTCTAGTACAATTATGAGTTTCCCATAGTAGATCCCCAATGGGAACTTCCTTTCAGTATAACTACTTATTTCCTAAAAAAATATACTTCCTCCGTCCTAAAGAGTATGCACTATTTCCTTTTTCGTCCGTCTCCAAAGAGTATGAACTTTCAATTTTGGAAACTTTCATCTCTTTAATGAGGTGCTTAAAAAAATCTCTATCTATCTCCCTCTTACTTTACCAATAATGCATTAAAACCCGTGCCGAACCCAAAGTTCATACTCTTTGGGGACCCTCCAAGTATAACAAAACCCGAAGTTTTGAAAAGACGATGACTAATAAAAGAGGTGGGAAAATGAATTAGAACATGCAGATACCTTCATCAGAAACAACCTTGATGTACTTTTGATTATCAATTACAAGAAATGATATGTTCCCAGTCACAAAACGGCAGCAAGCTTCTCGAAGGCATGTTTCTAGTCTTCTTTACAAATTCTGATAGAATCTAAGGTTCCCTAAGGAGACAAGCCTGCATCTCCCTATTATTTTAGTATTCACCTACCATGATAACAAATAACATACCCATTTACTCATTTTAGCATGTGAGGAAGCAAGGTCAATAACTTAGGGTAACATACATCTTAGTCGTCTTACAACAAATTCTGAACACCTTTCCACACCCCGTGGTTATTTTAAAAGGGCAATAAGCATTTAGCATTTGAGCTCAAAATTCAAAATAAATAATGAAATGAAAGCAATCATACCAAACAAATTAAGGGCAACCTAAGCCTACTTCTGTTCTTCATCAAAGCACTCATCCAAGGATTTAGAGAATCCCAAAATATCTGCCAGGGGTGTTGTTAACTCTGTTGAAAGTCCCATCTTCATCGCCTTTTTTTAGAGACAAAAAATCAAGCTGCATTCTCTATCGCAAGCCCTCATAAGTAGATGAGAGATCATGTGATGTCAGCTAGTGGTACTCCACAATGCAGGCACTAGTTTTCCCTTGTCAAGTATGCATTCTCATTTGCCTGTCTTGATTTCTCTTCTTCCCTTGCATCTCCAAAACTGTGTCAGCCTCATTCCTCTCCTATTTCAACCCTTTTATCCTCTGTAACGGTTTTTGAGGTTACTGATTTCATCTTCTCCAACAGCTCTTCTTCTTCTTTCTTTGCTTGCATCTCTTTCTTTTCTATCAGCCAACTTCCTAATTTTGTCCCTCCATTCACTCTCTTTCCATTTCACCTTTAACTTAAACAGGGTACCAAACCAAGTGGTAGCAAATAAATCTAATCACACAAACACTATTTATTATAAACAAAGCTACAGCAAAGAGAAAGGAAGAATATAATTACAAAAACTGCAGCTAACCTGATAATTATAGCTTGGCTTACTTCATCTGTAAATATCAAAAGTTAGCAAAATGGAATGAGAAAATTAGGAAGTTGCCGAACCAATATGTTAAAAAGACAAGCATTTCTCCAGGTATTTAAGGTACTATATAGTACCTGCTATCGTTGCATTGCATGTTGCATCAGCAAGCTACTTGCTATATCATCCCCATATAGCTGGATATTTTAAATGGATTGACTGACAATAATATAGGGCCTGCCATTCTCTATGCAAAGCAAAGACAAGAAAATTGTTTAAGATTAGAGGCAATCAGTATAAACAAACAAAATGAAAAGGTTCTCGAATAGTCGAATAGAGAATTACATTTAAATTATCTTGTAAATATCTATACTGAAGATTGTGAAGAACTAAAGGCTCGCTCAAATAACTTAGTTGTGGAAGATCATCAACATAGTCAAGTATCCGAGGATTGGTTGGTAGAAGGTCTTGTGTGGGAACTGTCACTACCTTTAATGATAATGCAGTAAGTGCAAAGTTCTTGTAGAATGCAACAAAAGATGTGAAGAGGTGGAAAATTAGATGAACTAACACTTCAATCCGAAACTAGAACCAAAGCTTTCTCCCCTGAGTTTGATTTTATTTGCCCTAAACATAAAAATTATTCAAATTAGGGATTATCGTGTTCAACGAGCCATTGCTTTTCACACTAAGAAAACTATGATTACAAAACGATGGAGTTGTAGTGCTACCTCAAGAGCAGTGATTGTAAGAGGGCTGAGAAAAGAGACTTGGCAAGAATATGGCTAGCTGGGATAACATGTGTTGGATGTACATTGAATGGAAACAAGGCTCAAACATGGTTATCCTAGTTGCCCTCGATGCCTATTGCATATTGACCATACCTCATGAAGAATACATGCAAAATAAAGTCACTCAGAATAAAGTAGAGAGTGTTTTACATCAAGGCTCAAATTTCACGTAATGTAGCTTTCATCCAACTTAAACTCAATATTCCATCATTCTTAAATCACTCAACTGGAGTCATGTAGTTAAAAACTGAACTCATCAAACAAAAGCACGAATTAATCATCTTTGAAGGTACACTAGGTCCGACTTGCTACTAAAACATGTACACAAAAATACAAACAAAAGCAAGACAATAATGAACACCTCCTCCCACTAAGGACGTACTTGCAAGTTGGGCTTAGTGTGGAAGAAGACTAAAAACACTGACCAACTAATAAAAAGAAGAATAAAAGAAAAGAAAGGGGGTCACCTTGTGTTGGTCAGCTTCTGCACGTCATGGGATCTGGAGCATGTCCTAGAGTGGGCAGTTTTCTCTTCTTCCCTTGCATGTTCAGAACTGTGTCAGCCTATTCCTCTCCTACTTCAACTCCTTTTCTCCCTTGTAATAGTTCATGAGGTTGTTGATTTCATCTCTCCAACAGATCTTTATCTTCTTTCTTTGCGTGCATCTCCTTCTTTCTTTCTTTCTTTCTTATTTTTTGCATCTCCTTCTTTCATATTAGGCAACTTCCTCATCTTGTTCCCCCCTATGTCAGCCTCATTCCTCTCCTATATCAATTCCTTTTCTCCCTTGTAACAGTTCTTGATTCCATCTCCACCAACAACGCTTTATCTTCTATTTTTGCATGCATCACCATCTTACTTTTTTTCTTTTTCTTTTTTGCACCTCCTTTCTTTTTTTTCTTTCTTTTTTTTCTTTTTTTTTGCACCTCCCTCCTTTCTTATCAGTCAATTTCCTCATTTTGTGCCCCTTCTGTCCACTCTCTTAACCTTTTCAGCTTAAACTTCAAACCAGGTACCAAACAAATAGTGGTAAATAAAGTTAATCACGCAAACACTATTTACTACAAAGAAAACTACAGCATGCTGTAAGGAAGAATATCATAACAAAAACTGCAGCTAACCTGATAATTATAGCCAGGCTTACTTTATCAGCAAATATCAAAAATAGCAAAACGAAAAGTGAAAATTAGCAACTTGCTAAACCAATATGCTAACAAGGCAATCATTTCTCTGGGTAATTAAGGTATTATATAGCACCTGCTATCATTGCATTGTATGCCGCATCAGCTACAACATAAGCATGAGCAGTGTCCAAAAGCTTCTTTCTTTATCCTCCCCATATAGCTAGACATTTTTAAATGGATTGACGGACAAAAATCCAGAGCCTGCCATTCTCTATCCAAAGCAAATACAAGAAAATGATTTAAGATTAGAGGCAATCAGTAAAAACAAACAAAATGAAAAGGTTCTAAAAAATAGAGAATTACATTTAAATTATCTTGTAAATATCTATATTGAAGATTGTGAAGAACTAAACGCTCAAATAACTTAGTTGTGGAAGATCATCAACTTAGTAAAGTATCTGAGGATTGGTTGGTAGAAGGTCTTCTGTGGGAACTGTCACTACCTGTAATGATAATTTACAGTAAGTGCAAAGTTCTTGTAGATTGCAACAAAAGATGTGAAGAGGAGGAAAATCGGATGAACTAACACTTCTATCCGAAAGCAGAACCAAAGCTTTCTCCCCCGAGTTTGATTTTATTTGCCCTAAACATAAAAATTATTCAAATTAGGGATTATCGTGTTCAACGAGCCATTGCTTTTCACACTAAGAAAACTGCGATTACAAAACGATGGAGTTGTAGTGCTACCTCAAGAGCAGTGATTGTAAGAGAGCTGAGAAAAGCGACTTGGCAAGAATATGGCTAGCTGGGATAACATGTGTTGGATGTATATTGAATGGAAACAAGGCTCGAACATGGTTATTGAAGAACAGTGGACATCCCTGGAACTTGATCAACAGTAGTGTAGAGCTCTCAACAAAGGAACGAGTTTTGCTTGCAGCGCAGCCCAGCAGCAGAATTTAGATGAGCAAGCAGTACGCGCAAACTCAAGTTTGCAATCTATAGAAAACTTGGTCCCATGCTAGTTGATCAAACTGTCGTAGACAAACACAACTGCTGGAATAATAATTAAAATGTTGGGTGTATCACAACATTTCCAGAGAGGTTATCAATCGAGGAAGATGTGTATCAGTGGATGGATTCCATTCATCGATGTCAACTCTGTTTGTGATTCCTGCAAGGTCACATGTTATTTCTAATTAAAACCAATTAATTTCGTTGATGCAAACAAGCCTTTATTGCCTCACTTCTTTTGTTTTAATAGTTATTATGGAAATCAAGACATTGATGCAAAGGATATTATCATTAGTTACCAGCTGAAATGACTGCTCTAGAAATTATCTCAGTTGCCTCAAATACAATAGGATTGGCACACAGCTCTTTAATCTGACTCAAATAGAAATTCTTTCCTACATACAGACAAGAAAAGGGTTACAGGTTTAGTAGAACATGTAGAAAGAATCCAAGGAAATAAAAATAATAAATTGTTGTATGCATTCCACTTCCTACAACTAAACAAAAAATTATATCTAAATGTATGTACAACGAAGAGAATGACAAACCACACATCCTGGTATTGTGATCTTCAGATTTTGGACACAGCAAGACCAACTTAATATCGAAGTGGTCAAAACTGACTTGGAGCAGTAATACGCTACCCTCCATTCCATTGTATACTCCGAGGAACAAGTTAGACAATTACCCACTCACATCAAACACCCCCATAACTTAAGTCTTGCTAGCCCTCGAGCAAGTTAGACAATAAAGCACAGTCAGAAGATATTAGATAATCCTCTCCTTCAAGTCACGCCAACAAATCAGTAGGGAAATTAGGTCGACCGTGAATTCACTCGTGGGTAAAACTTTCGAACAAGAATTGTACACGAACTAATTCCCTAAGACCTAGGCATCCCATGCTTCAATATAAGTTCGAGTTGTGTCTTGGGAGTTTCAAACCATCGTTACTAATTCCTAAAGAGAAGTTCTTCCGGCTATTCTTTATTTTAAGCACATAAGATCTTTCTCCCAAATTCAAGCAAAATTCATCACTCACATGTCAATATGATGCATAAATGAAAAGGTCTAATTCATTGGGATGTAATGGGGCTTTTGGTAAAGGTGGGATAATATATGGTTAAGTAGCTTACCACCATTCTTAAAATACTAGCACATCCATCACAACATCTTTCACATCTCAGTCAATGCGTACAAATTTCTCACAGCTCAACACCCCAAACATGAGATTTTTCGACCATCTAACCAAGTGACCATCTAACCAAGTCAACTTATTCTTTTGAGCATTCTTTTATCATTTCTATTTTTCGCTCGATATTTTTTTTCGAGCCTTGGCTTTTTTTTTAACTCAAGAAGGCTGCCTTTTTATTTATTTTATTTTTTCTAGCCTTGGCTTTTTTTTACTCAAGAAGGCTGCCTTTTATTTATTTTTTTTTCCTAGCCTTGGGTTTTTTTACTCAAGAAAGGCTGCCTTTTTATTTATTTTTTTTCTAGCCTTGGCTTTTTTTTACACATGAAAGGCTGCTTTTTATATATTTTTTTTCTAGCCTTGGCTTTTTTTTTACTCATGAAAGGCTGCCTTTTTTCTTTTTTTTCCTAGCCTTGGCTTTTTTTTACACACGAAAGGCTGCCTTTTTATTCTATTTTTGTTTGAAGTGACAGCTTTTCACTCACTTTGTATCTCAGTACAAATGAATATCACCTAATGAATGATCCAAAACTTCCATCTTTATCTTGCCACCATAATACCCTCCCAAGGATGTGCTAGCACTTTAATTTTGGTGACTAGGGAAGAAAATATAGGCCAACAAATGGATATAATAGGTAAGCTAATATAGTGACTTCAAAATTTTCAACAAAGAAATTAGGCTTTTGGGCTCAAACTGGCTCACTAGGGGTTTATGCAGGGTCAGGCATGGGATAATTTGGATATGAGGCTTTTATTCCTATTACCTAAATCATTTTTATGCACCAATATCAACAAGATTGCAACTCATAAAGCTCTCATTCAGTCGATCGGCCCTATGACTTTTTCAATTAATTTTTCAAAACCGGAATAGTTCTCTCTCCTTAGCTCAAGAAATCGGACAACAAAGAACACTGTTATCACTTATTTGAAGCATGGGAAACCTAGGACTCCAGAAGTTAGTAAGCAACAACTAAGTTTGCAGATCAACCCTTGAGAAAAATGAAGTCTACACTAATAACCCCTTTAGAAGTTAGCTCCTCCTCAACTCCTACACAACAAATACAAAACAAACAAATTCAATTATATAAATCAGCTGATAAATGAAGTACAACATAAGTAACAAGTAAGTGCATATTCAAAAGTATCAACTTAAATACAACCTAATATGTTGGACAGCAAGTTCTAGATAAAGAATCCAACAGAATTTGTAACATTTTCGGCAGCTGCTATTCATACTAGTGCTTCATTATCTAATGCAGGCACACACATGTAGAAATATATGAAAATGAGGTTTTATCATCCAAACAACTCATTCTAATAACAAGGAAAAACATATAAATCTTAACAAAATAATAAATACATTTTGAACATTAATTTTACATACAATGTAGGATTGACATCATTCCCACATCTAAACCAAGACCAGCATATGAAATTATAAAATGCATCATTGGAGAATTAGTGCGTACTTTGAGTAAAGCAAGAACAATCTGCTTAAGCTCAGTTCTTTGCAACCAGTTATATAAGTAGTAATTCACCTACATAGGAATCTAATGCCCATGATGCAAACTAATGCAGCTTTAGACAAGTAATTAGCTCATTATCTAACATTCATACCATGTTGATGTGGATTCTTCAATTGAAGTCTAGGTAAAACGCATGATCATATCAAGAGTTGGAAAAGTGAGCATTCTAAAAGTTTTAGGCTCAATCCACCATATAATAAGTTGACATCAACATATTGGAGGGTACCAACTTAGATAATAGTAAAATAAACCTATAACTATAGTTTGTAATTTTGTACTCCCTCCGTCCAACCATAAGCGAGGCAATTTTTTGGGCACTAGATTTAAGAAACTGACATTTAAAGAGTTATGGCACGTAGTGTATATACCTTCTCTGAGATGGTATGGCACATATCTAATGCATCACCAAAGGTTATAAGTGGCTTTTGTCCCAGGATGCTCGGAAGACTGAGCTGCATTAGTAGGATGTGCAGCATTTCCAGGTTCCTACATGAATAAAATGCACAGGTAAAAAAGTGCACAAGCAAATAATGGCTGATATGTAACAGAATGTACTCACTTTTGCGTAACTGGAAGGTTCCATCAGTAGCTGGTCAAAGCATGAGAGACTGAAGGAATGATGTCCTTTTCGGAGTTTGTGGACCATCACCAATTGAAATGTGAGATGAAGGAACTGAAAACGATTACCATAATTTTACTAATTTGATTACTTTTTGTTTTTGTTGCTCGCAGGGTTTACTCATAGGAAAACAACAACTAATAATTAATAAATGATATGAAAATCAAAAGAAACCATAAACTAAACAAACCTTGTATGGGAATCTGGTATCCAACAGGTTCTATATCGTCCGGGCCAATTTCCAGTGTCTGGGGCATAGCACCAATTCCAATGCTAACAAGGCCAGATGAGTAAATGCTACCACTTATTTGGTCAGAAGTAGAGATGCAAATATCCTGGAAAATCCACCTCCTGACTAAGCGGGGGGAGAAGTGGAAATGCATTTGAGCTCTGGGTGGGTGGACCGATTCTGGCCTAGAAAACAGAAATATTGCAAATAAAATGACAAAATTAAATGAGATACAAATAAAGATCACAAAGATGAACTAGACACTATATATCTGGCCACGTGAATCAACTAGATGTCCTAGAATTTGTCAAAGAATCACCTCATAAACTCGTTGTGAATGTGATAAGTGGCCTGGCTTAGCACAAAGAGCTCATTTGACCTTGCGCATAAAGGCTAGCATAAGAAAAAGTGGCACAACACTGCTCTGTGCTTTCTCCAAACAGAAATTTGTCTATCTATTTCCCCATCAATCGTTTGGACTGCATGTAAACAAAGTTACAATGCAACAAGGACAAAATCCAAACAATATGAATTCCAAATCCATACACAATGGACTAAATTAACACAACACTTTGAACAAATTTTTATCAGTTATTTGCTAGTATTATTGCTCTAATAAGTAAATCCCACTCAACCGAAAAAACATCAACAAAATCCACATTTAGCACAGAGAAAATATCAAGAGACCATTGTAACTCTCCACACTGTAAATCATGTGGCCTTACCATTTCGGACTACTTAGTATACACTGGAAGGAACTTCATCATCCAGTTGGTTAAAAGTGCGTATGTTTTTCAGACATGATATGCATCAATGATTACATGACACGGAAACATGCATGGCCAATGTATTTCTTTAATCTTGATAAAGGCTTCCAAATTTATTTAAACTAAATCATGAAACCTACCAGTGAAACAAAAGTCACAAGAAAGCCTTAATTAAATTTTCTTCCAGAAACAGATCAAAGAGAGAGTAAAAGACGGAAATATAAGAAATGCACTTGGTCTTGTTTAGAAGCAGCATAAATTCATTTTCCCAACCTTTTCACTGACTGGTGTATTAATAGGTCTTGTAATTCATATTCACCGGCGGGTGTGGTTATTTCACTAGCTATGCAATTAAGCATTCCAGAATTTGATCAGATTAGCCTAAACATCTATCGATGCAGAAAGATGGTGAAAAAAATCAGATTTCACCAAGGAGAAGCACATACCATTTTTTAACCATTTTCTAATCGAACAGATCACACTCTGAGAGCTGAGAAAGAAACTAGGAAAATTTAGCCACTAGCCACACTCATTCAAACAAGGATTAACAAATTAGTGCACAAAATCATTTACTTCTCAAAATTGTACGGACTTTATCCAACACAGAGAAAATGCTCAAGGCAACACTACTAGGTACAGCCCTACTCATCTAGATAAAGATGCTCCCCTTATTTTAGTAATTTCAAGTAGAAGAGGGGATCTTGTTGTGTTCATTGGTCAAACTCAACCTTTCTTCTTCTCAAAATCAACTCTAAATGCACAATGTAACAATACTAAATTAGGTGATGCTACTATGGATTCAGCAGCCATCAGCCACACTGACCTCAACCATGTAATCTAAGCAAAAACGTAATCAATCCTTTTAAAACACAAACCCCAAAATGATGAACAAATTGATCTAAACTATACCATGGAAAAAATAACTTCACGGTTTTTCTCTGAAAATCAATTAATTAACCCAACAAATTAAAGAAAAGTATCTTTTCATTTGCTTTAGCAATGGAACCAACTTTAAATACAAAGGAAATTCAACAGATGAACAAAATTCTAGACTTCCTTACCTAGACATTTTGCTACGGGTGATGGGCACAAAAGAGATGGAAGGAATTGGTCGAGAGAGAGGGAGAAGATGGATGAGTGTTGTTGGTTTGAGAACGGCGGCCAGAGCAAGGTAAATTGAAAGCGGCAACACATTGATAGACGTACCTAGATCACACATGCATGCTCAACTTTCACATCTCCAATTGAAATAGGCAAGGTAAACATGCCTGGGTCGGTCCGCTTTGATGACATCCTTCTCTTTTGGATTAACGCTAAAACACTCTCTCTGATCACTATCTTCCCACCGGATTTGGTCTTCCCAGCAAAAATTCCTTGATGAACTCGCAGAAAAGAGGTAATTTCAGAGCTTGTAGGAATGGTGGGTTGATCTCCAGTTTGCCAAAAATTTCCATGAAATCCACGGGATCTTTTTCTTCTTCGTGACCTCCCCTCGATAAGGGAATGGTTTAACTTGCTTGACCGTGTTGCTGGAATTTCCCTTGGAAGACTCTTCAATTTCCTTCCTTATTTTTTCACTCTCCACTTTAGTTCATGGACTTAGGGGGAACGGTTCCGCCATCTGGGGTAGTGGCTTCCTCAAGTCATCGATCTAGATGCCATCCCCGGTTTCCGCTTCCCCTGTTTCAGTATCTTCATTCTGCTAGACTAGGTAATCTCATTCCTCGCTTACCACAGTAGGTACTCCTTCATTAATCTTCATTGTCGGTCCCTTGTACTCTCGTCCTAATCTCAAGGTGATTTGGTTGATGTTTGTCCTGTTCGGTGGCTTGACTGTAGCTGGGATTCTTCCTTCATTCCCACGCATCTCACTTAAGGAAGTAGCTATATGAGAAAGCTGTTTTGCAAACATATCCATGGCCGCCTTTTGTCCATGTTGGGCGTCCTGTAGCTTATGCACCACGTCGTTATTCGTTTGCATATTGTTCTGAAGGTGTTGTTGTGAGCTGACATACTTGGATTTTACATGGTTTTAAAGGGTGGTTTTGTAAGAATTTGATCATATTTCATCTATTATTAGGCGTGTTTATATCTACTTCTCTATTATGTTGGTATGTTGACCATTTTGTTAAGAATGTGTAGAAAAAGGTAAAAAAATATGTTGATGTGCAGCATCCTTGGTTTGAGACAATTTTACTAGTGATTTTGAAGTCCAATCAACCCCCAATGCATATCATTCTCTTCGTCTTCAAAAGAGCTTCACGTGGGTATCTTAAACGCCCCAATCGAAGTTCCGTAGAAGAAGTTATAGCAGTTTTATGAACACTACACTGTCCAGAAATCTCACGCGGCCGGGTGAATTATTACCCTGTAAATTCACCCGACCGTGTGTCTCAGATTCAGCGCTGGAGAGTCAGAAAGGGATCGAAAATGACCACCCGAGTGATAGGTGCATAAGTAATGAATTTCTTGTTTGCCTTGATTCATGCTATTACCCGAGTGAGAATTATGCCTTAATCTTTTCATGTGTGATGTATTATCAATCGTGCTATATGTTTCTAGAACTTGCTCTTGGTCTTCTTAAGTTTACAAGTGATTTTAGGAAGAGGAGATGACGTTAGGCCATTTTTGTTAGCCATATCTTTATCCAAACACTAACCATACTCATAACCTTTTGTTAGCCAATTTTTAGCCTTAAGTCTTTATATTTAACAAGCTAATCAATTGGGTTGGGAATCCTAGACTCTACATGTAATAAATTATGAAAAAATGAGAGCTGGAAAAATATAGTAAGAAAAGATATCCTTAAGATGTGGTGAGATTGTTAAAAAAAATGGAGGTATAAGATAGATGAAGACTAGAGAAAAAAATAAAGAAAATTTTTGGAGGTATAAGCTAGACGAAGTCTAGAAAAGTTATTGGTTAGTTTCTAAATAAGTGGGGATCGGATGGGAGGATGAAGTTCGACAAAGTCTTACTTATCTGAGATTTGTTTGGGAAATGATCTTTTGTTGGAATTCTAATATGTGGGTACTTGTGCTTCTTATACTTTTCAGCCACTTTAGCCTTAATATTCCCTACCGTCCAAAGAGCCACATTACAACCATAAGAAAAGACCTTTCGGATCCTTGATTTATTGTCACAACATAACATAGTAGAGGAGAGGTGAGATGTTGAGCAAGCATATGGTAAACTATTCACTTTTGTTTGATTTGAGAGTATTATTTTCATACACATACACTTTTGAGAGTGAGATACACATACACGTATCTTGAGAGAGCATGAATCCAAGGTGATATACGAGTTAGTAGTAGAAGTGCACTCGACAACTTGACTTGATAGAATTTGTATGTTGATATGCTCTTTAATTGCATACCCTTTGAAACAATGATGATGTCTAAACCCCTTTAAATCCAAGTCTTCTTTTAGTTCTTTTTCTCTTTGCTCGAGGACTAGTAATTATGTAAGTTTGGGGGAGTTGACATACTTGGATTTACATGGTTTTAGAGAGTGGTTTTGTATGAATTTGATCATTTTTTTAAGAATATGTAAAAAAGGTATAAAATATGTCGATGTGCAACAGCCTTGGTTTGAGACAGTTTTATTGGAGATTTTGAAGTGCAATCAGCCCCCAATTATATCATTCTCTTCTTCTTCGAAAGAGCTTCGCGTGGGTATCTTTAAAGCCTCAAGCGGAGTCCCGTAGAAGAAGTTATGGTCGTTTTACGAACATTGCGCTGTCCAGGAAATTCACCCGGCCGGGTGTCTCAAATTCAGCGCTGGAGAGTCAGAAAGGGGTCGAAAATGACCACCCGGCCGGGTGAATTTACAGTGTATCAATGCACCCGGCCGGGTACTCTGTTTTGGCGAATTAATTTTGCTGAAACACGATTTTTGAAGGAGAAAAAGGTTAGGGTTAAGATTCATTCTACACATACTGCATACCACACTCTACACGCACCCCAAGAACACCTTTGAGAGAGAATTGAAGATTGAAGACTCTAGATTGGAAGATTGAAGTTTCATTCCATAGATTCGTTCCACAAGAGTTCTTAGTATCTATATTTCATGTTTTTGATGGAATACTTTGTGTTAAACTTGGTTTTCTCCATGAACATGAGTAGCTAAACTTTTCATGTAGAATTCTTGGTGAAGATGCATTGATTCATAGTTTTAATCCAATTGACTTCGTTTTATCTTGCTCTTGTGATTGTTTGAATTATTCATGTGATTTTTCCTATCAATTGCTTGATCACCAATTGAGAGTGTTAGGATTTCTTTCAGTAATCGGGAGATGAAATAATTAATCTTGAAAGAGGAATATTTTACACCTTAATTCAATAGAACTCGAGAGAGTTGAGATTATGAGTGGGATCATTAATCTAATCAAACTGTTAGGAGTTAGGTCTAAGAATTAGAAGGGGACTTCAATTATTACACCTAATCTACGGATTTCTCACCTTGTGAGGGGGTTTAATCTAAAATTGTGATTGATTCAACAATTCTGGAGACTTTAAATGGCAAATCTATTTCAATTGGGTTAGACTGTGAGCTGTGCATCGGATCCCTGAATTATGCATATTTCTCCATCATCTTACACAACTTGCATAATTGCTTTCTTATTTAAGTGCTTTAATTTAATCTCTGAATTTACATGGTTTCGGTAGTTTCTAGTTTCAAAACCCAAAAATTTTCTGATTGTCTAGATAGTAGTTGAAATTTGTTCGTGGTACTTAGGTTTACGCTTAATTGTCTCTGTGAGATACGATATACTTTTGCTTGTTATATGCTACAATAACCCCGTACACTTGTGGGTATTGATTAGGTAAAATAAAGTTGAGTCATGAGCTGACCAAATCACCCACCAATTCGTCGATACCCTTCGACTGTCTAGGATTCTGCTGACTGAGCTCGGCCCTTGGTGGTGGCTATATCCATGTCCTTTATTGGGGTGGAAGTTCCCCGGTGGTCCCTGGTTGGTACTGTAATGATTGATCTATCCCTGATTACCTTGTTGATTAGGTTTAGGGTTTGAGCTGCTGCCAGTGTAGCTTCTCTAGTGTGGTGGAACATAAGAACTTGCTGGATTATTCTGGTTTCTGTTGGGCCAGTTAGACTGGTTGCTTTGATTCCAGTTACCCCAGTTGTTCTGTCCCTCCTGGTTTTTGCTAGACCAGTTAGGTTGATTCTCAGGTGGGTTGGAATAGTTCGTGTTTTATGGTTGGGGTGGCGGATTATGGTTACCATCAGTCCATCTGAAATTAGGGTGGTCCCTCCACGGGGCATCCCTTTGCTTCCCTGGGTTCCAGCTTCCATTTTGATTCCAGCTCCCCACTGCATTTACCTGGGCTCGGTAATCTTCTTCCCCTGGCGGACCATAATACTGATATACTTCCTCTACCCCCGCGCTTTCACCTTTACTGGTGGGGCAGGTTGATTACTCCTTTCTATAGCGCTCAAGAGTGCCTTTTCTAGCTTGTTGATCTGAGCCTCCTCGTTTTCTTCTCCTTGCTCTATTGCTACATTAACTGATCCCCTTTTTCGAATTGTGGGGCGCGGATTATTATACGCCTTCTTCGCATCAATAAGTCTCCCTAAAATCTCTCTAGCCTCGCTCACATGCTTCCTTGAGAAATCCCCTTCGCTCGAGGAGTTCATCAAATCCTTACACTCTGGCATCAACCAAGTGGTTGTTCGGGCATGAATCCAACAACCCTTTGAAGTGTGACCAATATTGACTCAGGGTCTCATCATACTCCTACTCATGTGTGCACCCCTGGATTTCCTTCTTGAGAGCATTGGTTTTGGTCGCCGGGAAGAAATAGTTCAAGAAGGTCTGCCCATGAACGAATAGAATTGGATGGTAGTCTCAACAACCACGTGTTGGCTTCACCCTTCAGCGCAAAAGGAAGCGCGCGTAGCCTATAATCTTCCTCGCTCGACCCAGGAGGCCTTTTCTGAATTCCATAGAGTTAACAAAACACTATATTTTGTGGGCCTATTCCTTGGATTTTTGTGCCTTACTATAAATAACACCTTTTATCATTTTATTCCTTATTTTTTGATAAAATTATATGCTTGAGAGATTTGTTCCTCTTGAAGAGGTTTTGTATCCAATTCCTAGTTATAAGTTGCTTGAATCCATCAATTCTTAGTGAATTATGGATCAAGTAGAGGTATGCTTTGAGGATTGTGGTTTTCCTGGAAGACTTAGCTTATTCCATCAATGACATTTCATCTCTTAATCCATATTATCTTATGTTGGTCCTTTTCTTTTAGGTTAGATTCAATGGATCTTGTTAATGGATCATAATCTATATGGATCCTTATCATTTATTTTAAACTAGTTTTACCACTCGTGCTATGCACGGGCCAAAAAACTTGTAATAAATTCTTAGATAAATGAACTTAAAAAAAAGTAGATGATAAATATTGTATAATTATGCTTGCAGACAGAGAATTTGTTGTTTGTAAAAAAACACATTGTAAATATCAAGACAAATACATAAGTGTCTATTTCCAATGAACAAATAATTGTTATAAATTTGAAACGCAGATATGAGGGGAATAAATAAAATATAATACATAATAAAGATGAGAAAATGATACGTATATACATACATAATACGTAAGAGAATTGTAAAATAGGTTCATTAAAAAACGCAATATTCATAAATAGGAACTTACGCAAACATCAAAAATCCAATAGTTCATAAGTTTTGAAAAACTTTTTTATAAACAATGTTAACAGTAGAATCACCATTGCCTTCACCTTGTTCATCTTTACACACCAAAATCTTCAAACCTTCACGACTTGTGACTCTTGATATAGCAACATACAACTGTCCATGATTGAAAACAAGTTTTCTAAAAAACAATCCAACATGAGAGAGTGATTGACCCTGACTCTTGTTAATGGTCATTGCGTACGACACAGCCAAAGGAAATTGTCTTCTTTGGAACTTGAAAGGTAATCTCGGATCAGATGGTATTAAGGACATTCGAGGAATCAACACTTTATGGCCAATATTATGGCCACCCAATACCTGTCCCTCTAACACATAATCACCTAATCATGTAATTATCAATCTTGTGCCATTACACAACCCGTTTGACAGGTCTATGTTCCTCAACAACATCACAGGTGTACCAACTTTCAGCAACAACTCATGGTTAGGTGTACCAGAACACTTCAAACTATTCAAAAACTCAACAGAATGTATCTCAGCAAGACCATTTGATGTGGAATCAGAGTTTGAAATACTATCAGAACTTAAGTAAACTCGACCTTGAGACTGATCCAAAGAAATCATGAATTGGTTAACCTCATCAACTACCTCTAAAGTAGGAGCAAGTATAGCACGACCATGCAAACAACTAATCAATTCTTCAGGATTCATGTAAGAAGGATAGACGTTTGAAACAATAGTTCTAAGCGGATCACCAAAATTTGACAAAACAATGTCAATAGGAAGTTGAATACCCACTTCACCATCATTTGGACCACCAATAACACCATCACCAATAGAAGCAACCCAAGAGGAAAATTCCTTCAATTTAGAAGCTTCATCAACATTTTCCACATTCAAAAGCCTCATATTTTTTGGCAGCCTTAAAACTGTGCAACTCTTCCAAAGATAAGATGAGTTAATGGTAGCATTCACAACATCTTGACGACTGCCTTTAGGAACAACTGGCAAGATCTGTCTAAAGTAACCACCAAAAACAACCGTTTTTTCACCAAACGGTTTGTTCCTATTTAATTCATCACATACACGCATAATATCTCTTACAGTTCTATCCACGGCTTCTATGCAATGTTTATGAATCATCGGTGCTTCATCCCATACAATAAGTTTAGCTCTCACAATCAACTCAGCAAGTGCACTGCCTGGTTTAATATTGCACATAGAATCTTCATTCACATTAATGGGAATTTTAAACCGAGAATGAGTTGTTCTACCACCAAGCAATAATAAAGATGCTATGCCGCTTAACGCCACATTTAAAACAATATCGCCCATCGAACGAATACGTGCAGACAATGCTCTCCAAATGAAAGTTTTCCTAGTACCTCCATATCCATAAACAAAAAATATTCCTCCATCATTAGAATACAAAGACGACATTATAGTGTCATGCACATAAAGTTGCTCATCGGTGAATTTGGAAATACATTCCGAATATTCACTTGCTAAACCATCGCGATCATAACACAACTCATCAGTAATCAGTCAATTTTCACATGATTCAAAATACTGATTATCAGGATATGGCAAACCATGGAAATCAAGCAAAGTTTTGCCTAGATTCTGCAGCAATTTGTCTATTTCTGCAAATGCAAAATTCTGAATTTCATCCTCACTCAAGATCAAACCTACAGTAATTAAAAATACATTGCAAGAATTAATGATAAATAACATAATAAACATGCAACGAAAATAATTAAAAAAATAACTTACCAGGATAATTTGTTAATTTTCGACAGTTATTAAGAACATCTTCGGACAAATATTTCCAACAACTTTGCCAAATAAAGTCCGGGAGTGAAATAGATTCCGATGTTAACAAACTCACATAGAGCAACCTCAAAGAGTGAGCTGAAGCCTAAAACGAAGCTTCCACAATACCATCAACATATTCCTTATCATCATCTAACAACCCTAAAGCAAAGCAAGCATCTCTAAATGTAGCATACTGAACGCCATTAACACATCTGATGTCTTCATAGGAAGAAGCTCCTTTAACAATATTCAACAAACATCTGAGATAATACATATCACCAGAACCAGGAGCAACATAAAACAACCTTCCAATCGAATATCTTTGTTTCCTAGGTTCCCAGTGATTCTTCGTCCATACAAATTTCGTCGGAAATTCACCATAAGTGAGGTCCCTACCTTGAGAATATATCTTATTTGCTTCCATCCAAGCCAAGAACTTACTTTCATGAATTGTCTTACGATTCAAAACAGTATCCAAGTCATCAGCTTCATCAAATATGACATGTTGTTGATCTGAAAGATGAAAACTCAATCTTTCAACATGAGGATCCTTATATTGAATTTCAAATCCAAAAATTCTCCAGGCAGCTTCACAAGACGATATATACCTACAATCGTAGTACAAACTTACTTCATCAGTACATCGTTCAGCACCATCCGCACCAGATTGGAAAACACGATCATAGCCCTTATTTATATACTTAAACAAATACTTAATAGATTGCGACTGATTGCACCACTCAACGTTGACATGACCGCCATACTTCATAAGAAGAAAACGATTTTGGGGTACAACATATCTATTATCTAAGGGCACACCATCCTTCATAACAACACGACCATTGTCTCTACGTCTGTAAGTAGGATAGCCATCTTCATCAATGTTTGTGGCCGCGAGATATTTTTTGGGAAAATATTTGGAACAACGTCCATTGAGCATGCAAGGAGATGATTTTCGAACAACACCACAAGGCCCATGCATCATGAATTCTTTCACATACTCATAATAGTGAGGATCAGTTACTTGGTCGGGAAGTTCAGCTGAAATAATCGCATCAATGCGTTGAGGCTTCGGCTGTTTGTCCTCATTGCTTAAAAACAACAAAATATGCGCATGAGGCAATCCACGTTTCTGAAACTCAACCGTGTACACAACTGCACAAAATAATTCAACTAAATTGCTTTTTCGAAACAACTTAAAAAATATTTTGAAAGCAATGTCTTTAAAAATACCTGCTTTCACAGCTCCAAATATTTTTTTACTCTTAAGATCTCTTATCAAATTATCCAACTTGACTTTAAAAATCCTACAAATAATATCAGGACGATCATCTGATTTCAAACCCTTAGATGCAAGATATCGACATATCTGTGGCCACTTAGGATTGCACGTAAACGTAATAAACAAATATGGGTAACCAATCCACCTACAGATCGCCATCGCATCTTGATAATTCTGAACCATATATCGAGCTCCACCAACAAAACTGGAAGGCAAGATAATTTGTTTCCCACGCCTTGAACCATCTGTCTCACCACCAAGAACAGCTTCCGCTAAACCACTATACAACTCAGCCCTCAACCTTTTCTGATGGGTTCGTACAAAAGTAAGACGTCCAGTCTCAATCATCATATAGGCATCAACGACAAATTGCTGAAACAATCGCCTGCCAAATAAAAGAATAGAATACTCAGAAATTCTTTCATGTAAGCGAAACGCAAAAAATTCTTTAGGACTAATACTTTTTCTATGGGTCGATGAAGAAGAAGAATTTCTAGAAAATCCAATATCTTCTCTATAACCATCCTCCCCATAAGGAAACAGAAGTGGATACTGAAGTGGAAGATAAGAAGGATGCCGTTCACTAATGCGTTGTAACTGCCCTGACTTCTCTACAACAACAATATCTCTGTCACCCAAAGCTTCATCAAAATCCCCAACGACAAGCACAACCTCAGAAACAGAAGGTAGGTTATAAGTTCTTCCATCCCTACCTCTCTTACCAAGCAATCTCAAACTTACATTGGGTCGATTTTCATGTCCAATCGTTTCTTTGGCCATACGAAAAGACTTTACTAACGCATTTTCTTCATCCAACATATGTTGCAAATCACTAACAATCTCTAAATGAAGATTATTCACGGCATCCCTTTGCCTGTTAAATCAAAATTACTATATTTATTTTTTAACACAAAAAAATTATAATTTAATGTGTTACAAAATGAAAACAATTTACCTCACGGACGTTATTCTATAATTGATCTCATTGTCCGTATCATAAACATATAACTAGGCAAACTTTGGTTCGCAACCATCTAATGGTAGTAAACTTCCAATTAAGTGGTAATTTTGCCTGTGTAAACGAAATACAGGGGGACCACCACCGGTGTTCACACTATTATCAACTTTACCTCCCATGGAGGTAAAACCAAACATCGAATTATATGAACGAATATTTTTCAAATAGTGACTACTTTTAGCTTCATTAGAGAACATTAATTGGTGCAAAACGTCGGGCGGAGAAGTCAATTTTGGAATCTCAATATTTCCATTCATACAACAACCCCGAATATCTTGGATTAGTGGCCTTATTTGGTTTACCAAGAGGTTCCTCATACCAAAATAATGCCCCACAATGTGAACACATATACGAAGGATCACCAATATCCCAAAATTTTATAAAAACAAAATGTTAGTAAAGCATAAATAACAAACTGATACAATTTTAAATATACAGTCAAGCAAATAAGAAATAAAAAAAGTAACCAAGCTACGATAAAAAAATACCTCCAGCTTCATTAATATTGGATGCATCAAAAGAACTCTTATTGACAACAAACCGAATGCGTTCATCAAGCACATCGTCACTTATAACAATAGGACTTTCAAACGATCTACAAAGATCAACTACAAAATATAAAGCAAATTTAGTAGAAAAATAGTACACAATATATAAGTACAGTATTACTTTTTTGGCTAAAAGAAATACAATAGATTGCTAATAAAATTTAAAAATGATTTGACCAAGAAATAAATAAGAGCACAAATGAATTACTTCATTCTTCACATTTTACATATAGGATAAGAGCCGAAATCTAATAGCCCAACATATTAAGAAAAACATTAATTATGAATGGCCCGTAAAACTGTAAATAATGAATTTCAAATTTCAAACATAATCATGTGATTCCAAACGAACAAAATTATTATAAATTATATTTTGTAAAATATATTACAATTACTAAAATTGGCATCATGCCCTATGTCTTTTTTGAATACATCAACTTTTTCAAATAAAAAGTCTTTTTAAATACATAAACTATGGACTAAATAAATAAAAAAAATATATAAAAAAATTCATACTTATTAAAAAAATTCATACTTATTAGATATGACTTATACACAATTAAATGGCACAACACATTAAAACAAAATTAATACTCCGAATTATATGATGTTATGGATGAAAATAAATACAACAAACTTTATAATTAATATAGAAAATATTAAATAAAAAAAGATACCAAATTATTTAAATAATATTCGTTTATACATAATTATTAAATATTATTCATGGATAATAATTATAAATACTAATACACAATTAAATGGCACAACACATACCCACAAAATAGAATATATAAGCCCAATCTGATTTATTACATTGGTCCATACATCTAAATAATGCAGGCCCAAAACATAAGTCCAAACTTGCCAAAAAAGTGGGGAATTATTTGATTTAATTAGCCTATAGTTTATTTTAATTAACCCACTTAAGAAACAAAACCATAATTTATACAACACATAAAAATTTCTCTCCTCATTGTTGTCGGCGCCGACAACCAAACCCTAAATACCGACTCATCTCCTCCACCAAAATTCTGGCGATCCGTCTTCAATCGTCGGTGCGGAGGACAACATCACACCTCTACAGCCAAAAACTACGATTCCTTTCCAGATTTGCAACTACAATCCTACAAAAACAAACTCAAAACCTAGACTTATCTGCGTGCAAAACCCTCGAATTCTTTTTCTTCGTCGACAGCTTACCGAAGACTCTGTCGGAGGTTCATCCTAGACGACGGAGAGTGGCGTAAAATCGATAAACCCAAGCAAAAGGCCATTGATATGCTACTAAATCAGATCAAGTTCGATTTTGAAAACAGGTATTTTTGAACAAAATTTAGACAAATATAATGTGAGGTCCGAGATTAGGTGTATTCTGACTTTTTTCTGTCTTTTTTTCCAGAATAGGAGAAGGAGTGAATTCAACCAGTGGATACATCGAAAATCGGTGAAAAAATATCTTCATTATTTGGAAAAATTCCATTCTAAGCTACCAGATGAGATAAGTTTTCTCACACAATGTTCATTTATGGAATATTTTTCTCAATTACAATTGTGATTAATGTTGTTGGTAGATCTATTCAAGCAGATCTACATTTTTGTGACTATAGACATCTGTATATTGACTTCCTTGCTAATCAGGATAATCAGGATTCATAATGAATCATAATATATTGACTTCCTTGTTGGTAAACCTATTCAAGCATATCTACATTTTTGTGACTATTGACAAATGTATATTGACTTCCTTGCAAATCAGATAATCTGGATGCATAATGAATCATAATATATTGACTTCTTTGCTAATCTATCAGATTATGATTTGCAGATCATAATGTATATGTATTCTATTTATATGTATTCTATTTAAAATGCATTCATCTTTAAGAAAAACATCATAGAGCTTCAGTGAAGATTTCAAAACAATAAAAGTTACATGAGTTACCTGATGTTGTAGATGTTAACTGTTCATGAGCAGAACTCTTAAGTATAACATATCTTTTTAGCTTCTTCATTGATTAAGAAGATAATAACAACCTATCTGTGTCTTAATAAGAAAAAAACTTCTGAGCACAGTGAGGACATATTAATCTCTGCAGAACTGCATATATAAAGCTTTAAAACTTCACAAAAACCAGGAAGACTTTCAGATTATCCCACAAAACATGCTCTAATTTAAATTGTAATTTCACAAAATAAAAGGCTGAAACCCAAAAGATTTTTAACTAACATGATTCTCAGATTAAGCTTAATATTGAACTTAGCATAATGGCAAAAAAATTGTTGTTAATTTCCTGAACATGCTACATATTAGGACTTTAAGAAAAAAGATGTAGAAGAAGCTTAGGTCATAACTAACACTTTATTAGACAACTTTTAATGACAAATGCTCTGATTTCCTCCTCTTAATTAACACTCTGATTCTACATATATCAAGAATACTCTATAAGTTCTACAGCCATACTGCCCACTGTAATGTCTGCAATTAGCTAAAATCCATGCATTGCAGGGATTATATAGGATTTTCATTGGGTATGATTATCTCACAAAAAATTCAAGTTAAAAGGTCATGTTCTTTTTACAGAAATATGATAGTGAAAGTTTTTTGCAGATTCAAACTCAGCTCCTATAATTAATCACATCATTTGATGAAGATAATTGGTAGGCTCAATGAGACCATTGGAGTGGTCCTTGATTACTGGCAAGATGCAAAGGCAAGATTATCTTCATATAAATAGGTATTAACACTATTTCCAAGAAATTAGGGTTTAGGATATCCCACTGACTGAGATAAGTTATACATGTATTAAACCTATTAAACAGGTTATAAACCTATCCCACTAACTCCATTCTGATTGAGTCAAATGATTTATAAGACTTATGTAAGGAATAATCTATTTGATTATTTGATTATGATTCTTGATACCATTTGATTATTTGACTCCATCAGGATAGATTATAGTTGAGTTATATATTTCTTTTTAATTTATACAGGATTTGAGAATCTGATTTGACCTGAAAGCTCATTGGGTAAGATTTGGGATATTGGATTCTTTGACTCCATCATGTTGAATATTAACTCATTAAAATACTTAAAATTTAAATATTAATTACAAATTTAAATATTAACTCATTAGAATACTTCAAATTTAAATATTAATTCATTAAAATACTTCAATATTAATTCATCAGGTTGAATATTAATTTATACTTCAAATCTGATTTGACCTCATAACTCATTGGGTATGATTTGGGATATTTGATTCTTTGACTCCACCAGTTCTATAATTGCCTTTATTTTTATTCATATATTAATACTCCTCTACTGACCTTCATCATATATTTCAAACTTAAACATTGTCAAATATTAAAATACATAATAAGGGGAAAAAATGAACAATAACTCAAAAACTTCAACTCAAAATGAAGGGACAACTCAACTCAAAAATTCTTGATGAAGATCTCATCTTACTAACTTGACACATGGAAAACATTCATATGCCAGAACAGCATCAATAAATTGTCAAGTTCAATGACAAAATACAAAACCAACACAAAAATACAAAGGATGAGAATTCTTTTAAGATGTAAATAAAACAAAACACTGCCAATAGTAAACGCCAACTTTGTTTGCCCCTCTAATATTCACCAACAATTTTCTCTTTCTTCTTCATCTGAACTTCATCAACATGATCACATCCATCAAATTATAAATCCAAACATCGCTTTATAGAACCTTCAACACCCCATCCATGAGTTTTCTCATTAGAAACCAAGGACAAATCAGGTGTAACAAACACTTTGTGAGAACCCTATAATAATGATGACAGTTAATTATAAAACAGGAAAATAATTACTAAATAATCAAATGGCTAAAATATAAACAGAAATACCTCAGCAGCATCAACTCCAGAATTAAATTCAGCTCCTTCAACAAACAATTCACTGATACTCTCATTAGCAACAGTGGACAGATCAGTTGTAACATAGGACTTTCGAGAAACCTATAAGTTAAAAGAATCAGCTAAAAAGCAATATGAACTTTCTGAAAACAAAAAATATAGCTACTGAATAATAAGATAATATAAATACCTCAGCAAGATCAACTCCAAAAAGTAGATCAGATAACCTCGTATCAAATTTAAAGATCTGTTCACCCAGGTCTTTAGGAGTATACTTGTCAACAATTTCAGGGAGATTACAAACTTTGTTGACAGTAAAAGGATAACTTATGTAATACTCAATATGATTTTTCAACTGAAGTTTAAAAAGTATATTCTGACCCACAAGAATCTCTTCAATAAGTGCAGGAATGGAATTCTTAGGAGCATCCTGCTGTTATAGAAATTAAATTAAAACTCACCAATGATAGAGAACAAAGACTAAGTTTCAGTGTTTAAATATACAAACCTGACCACCATTTCCTAAAAAATCAGTCACATTTCTCCCTAACAATTGGTTGCCTTCCCTATCCCACAATAATAAAGATGCATTGCTGGTATGATCAACAACATTCACCACAAACTTGAACCTGAGTATTATTAACTATATATGAGTTGAATTTATATATTAAAAAGAATTAACTGAGATTCAGAAACCTAGTATCAAACCTTTAACTGCATAAAAATGAGTTTTTGTACATCCAGAACAGTTAAACTTATTATCCACTTCGCTGACCTTCTTAACACATGTCTTACACGCCAAAAAATACCATTCACCATAATGACACTCAACTGACTCAATTTTACCGAATACCCAACATGAACCTTCCTGTGAATCACAAAATGAAATAAACTATTGAAATATTACACAAAGTACTTCACTTGTAGATCATCATATTCACCACCAGATTAATACTTATTCAATACCTCTAGGCAAGACAAATCCTCAAGGGACTTCACTTGTAGATCATCAAATTCACCACCAAGCCTTTGCTCTCCTTGAATGACATAAACTTGTTGCACAAAACTGCTATCATCTCTTATTCTACATAACACAGAATGAAAAATTTGATAAACTGAGGAACAAATAAATAGAACTGAGTAATAGGTAACACCCATGCAGAGGTAAATGTTAAAACTAACAGTTGACATAAAAATCTAATAAATAAAAATAAGTACCTCATCCTAAAATCTTTAACTTCTTTAACATCAGCATTGATCACAACCTTAGAAGCTTGAAAATGTGTAGAAATGTGAATTTCACCTAGAAACATAAACACTTGCCAGTTTAACACATATAATGACTAAAAAATAATTAAAACAGCAACAAAACATCAAATATAAACAACATCTAAATAGATTGCGCTTGCAAAACTGAATAATCACAATTGGAATTGTTCCTTCACTCTTTTTCAGTTAATCCAGGTATAAGTCAACATTTGATTCCCATATGGTACAAAATAGTATGTTATGGCTGTTAAAAAGAAATACAATTAGTTTAAGAAAAGAAGATAATAAAATGTGACTGCCCAAACACAAATAAACTTACTTCTCATCAGATATTTCAATCTCAATCAATCTATACTTAGATTGAGAGATAACTCTACCAGCTCCGGTTATCACACCAATGACATCTAAAAGTAAATCAGTAAGATTAACAAAAAATAGCTTCAATACATACAGTACAATAGGTGGTAGACTGAATAAGCACACTAAAGTAAATGACAATAACAAAAAAATCATACCAAAGAAAGATGAATCATCAACATTTTCATATTGTGATATTTCAGCAAAGGGCTTGAAGTCAAACATTTCTCTCAAAAACCTAAGATCATTAACCTCAACCATCTCCGTCTTTACATTCATTAGCAATCTAAACTGGTGGTTTGCTGCTTTGTTTATGAGAGTATTAGGTCTGACAAAGAAATTTTTAATACAAAATATCCCTCCTTCCCTGATTATATTTCCAAAATTCTGGACTAAACTGTTGGAAAATGTAGCTTGAATTCTGGTACCCTGAAAATCAATACCAAACTATATGTTAGAAAGAATAACATTTGTTCTTAACTATAGTTCATAACATAGATTGTGCTATCTTGCATATTCTCCAAAGATTATCTACCTTGGAGTCATGAATCACACATTCTAAGCTTTTATCATTCTTATCTTCAGGTAAACCTTGAAAAGCCCGAACACACCTCACTTTGATTGTGGAGTTTGTAATTGCCTTGCTGAGATTGTTCACACAGGTAATGAATGGAGCCATTATTTCAGAATTACTCCTGTAAAAAGCCAATTATTTGGTTCAATTCTATAAATATGTAATTATATAAGCAACTCACATACAAATATTATTTAACTCTCTAACTTACTGATCTGCAGGTATCTATTTGAACTATCAATAATGCAGGAGTGAAGTCCCCAAATGAAAGATACAAAGAAAGGTTATGAAACCCTCTATTCATTGTAAATCATTTAGTAATATTTCATGCCACACAAAGGTTATGAAACCCTCTATTCATTGTAAACCCTCTATTCCATTGCAACAGATGATGAAAATCTTTTGTGAAGAATGTATATTACATCAGCCCATAACTACAAATTCCACATATGTGCAGATATAATGCAACAAAATGGGATATATTAGTGACACAAAAGGGAGACCAAGAACATCTTAAACCAAAATGGTAAGAATGTAATTACAGTAGCCATAACACTTCGATTAAAAACACTTAGTGTACTGCACTTAAAACAACAACTTCCTCACTATAAACTCCACATATGCATAGTATGACAAAGATAATCAAATGGAAAACATGGCAATTGGTGACATGGCAAAGATGATTCAATGCAAGGGAAAAAGTTGATGACCAAGTAAAAAAGAAACTACATCATACAGAAAAAGATCAAAGGCAGAGAGACCAACAAATAAGGAAAAGAACAGAAGCTGGCATATCATCAAAGGTCATATTATACTAAACTAAACTACTGAAACATCATTAACACTTCGATTAAAAACACTTAGTGTACTGCACTTAAAACAACAACTTCCTCACTATAAACTCCACATATGAATAGTATGACAAAGATGATCAAATGGAAAACAGGGCAATTGGTGACATGGCAAAGATGATTTAATGCAAGGGAAAAAGTTGATGACCATGTAAAAAAGAAACTACATCATACAGAAAAAGATCAAAGGCAGAGAGACCAACAAATAAGGAAAAGAACAGAAGCTGTCATATCATCAAAGGTCATATATACTAAACTAAACTACTGAAACATCATTATTGTTGGGATTTACGCACACAAGGCTTACACACACTCAATAAGATCACACACACACTCACTGTTGTATGAGATCACACAATGCAGAAAACACACACACTCACACTTTGAGTATTGAAGATGATAATCTTGGAGAGAAAACTGGAAAACTCTTTATTGATTAAACTCTACTCTAAACTACATACACGGTGAGCTATTTAAAGCTCTATATTCACGTAGCAACTGCTACTAACTAACTACAAGAAGAATCAAGAAAGCAAGAAGAATAACCGCTACATCTCAGCTAATTAACTGCTGCTCCAACGGCTAGTTCGGCTAGGTTGCTTCTACCTTCTCGGTTCAAGACCGAACTCCTTCTTCGGCTCAATACCGAACTCCTTCTCGGCTTACAACCGAACTCTTCCTTCTCGGCTCGGCTTACAACCGAACTCTTCCTTCTCGGCTCATTCCAGCTCAACGCCGAGCTTCCTTACCGAGCTTCCATACCGAGCTTCCATACCGAGCTTCTTTACCGCTGAGCTTACCGACTTCTGCCTTCTTCTTCTTGGCTAGTTCCAGGCTAGTTCCAGCTCGGTAAGCCGAGCTTACCGAACTCCTTTCTAGCCGAGCTTCTTCCAACTGAAATGAGCACTCCATTATTACAATTCTCCACCTGAGGGCTCATCTCAGTTCTTGCACAAACATTGATCAATTTCTTGCAATGGTCAAACTTGTCTCTACCTAGAGACTTCGTTAGCATGTCAGCCGGATTGTGCAAGGTGTTAATCTTAATCACCTTCACTCTCCCCTTTTCAATCTCATCTCTAATGAAATGCAACTTTATGTCTATGTGCTTGCTCCTTTCATGAAAACCCGGATGTTTAGCCAAGCACATTGCTGAGCTGCTGTCACAATGAATCACCATTGTCTTTTGGTCAAAACCAAAATCAGAAATCACTCCCTGAATCCAAAAACTCTCCTGTACAGCTGCAGTGAGAGCTATATACTCTGATTCTGTTGTTGAGAGAGCAACAACACTTTGCAACCCTGACTTCCAGCTGATTACAGTTCCAAACATGGTGAAAAGATAACCTGTTTGGGACTTTCTGTTGTCCAGGTTTGCAGCATAGTCTGCATCACAATAGCCCTGCACAACCTCCTCAGATTCACCTTCCCAGCCATTGAACACAATCCCCCAGTCCTTAGTTGACTTCATGTACCTCAATATCCACTTAAGAGCATTCCAATGCTCCTTCCCCGGGTCTGCCATGTATCTGCTAGTCACTGAGATAGCATGAGCCAAATCTGGTCTTGTACAAATCATAGTGTACATAACACTTCCAATCACACTAGCATAAGGGATAGCCTCCATCTCATCAGCCTCTTGCTTAGTTTTAGGGGCTTGTTCCTTTGATAGCTTAAAGCTCTGGGACAGAGGAGTTGATGCAGCTTTTGCATTTTCCATTTTGAATCTCTGCAAAACTTTCTCAATATAGTCAGTTTGCAGCATCCACAGCTTCTTGCAGCCTCTATCTCTCTGAATATGTATGCCTAGGATCTTCCTTGACTCTCCTAGGTCCTTCATTTCAAAGCTTGACTTCAGATCTTGTTTAACTTTCTGAATTTCTGTCATAGAAGGCCCTGCAAGTAGCATATCATCCACATAGAGTAATAGGTAGGCAACGGGAGTCCTGCCTGCCTTCTTGATGTAGATGCAATCATCATATTCTGACTTGGAGAAGCCAATCTTCTTCATCTGTGCATCAAACTTCTTATTCCACTGTCTAGGACTTTGCTTAAGTCCATAAAGACTTTTCTGTAACAGGCACACCTTGCCTTCTTCTCCAATCTTCACATATCCCTCTGGCTGTTCCATGAAGATAGTTTCCTCTAGATCTCCATTGAGGAAGGCTGTCTTCACATCAAGCTGTTGTAGCTCCCAGTCAAGCTGATTCACCACAGCCAATAGAATCCTAATCGAAGTGTGCTTCACAACAGGTGCAAACACTTCATTGAAATCGATTCCCTCCTGCTGTGTAAAGCCTCTAGCCACCAGCCTTGCCTTGAACCTGATTCTGTCTTTATCAGTGGTTTCTACCTTCTTTTTAAACAACCACTTGCAACTGATCAGCTTCCTCTCCTTTCCATCTGTATTCAGCTTGGATTTGTCCACCAAAATCCATGTTTTGTTCTTGAGTAAAGACTCTATTTCCTCATTCATGGCTTCAATCCATCTTTCTCTATCTTTACTCTGCATAGCTTCTTTATATGTGAGTGGATCTGCACCATCAATACCTTCAGCTGCACACAGAGCATAATACACAACATCAGAGAACTTTGTTGGTGGCCTTGTTTCTCTTCTAACTCTGTCCCTTGCAAGCTGATAGTCCCTGATAGAGTCTGATATAGACTCACCAGCCTGGTTGCCCTGAGTTGGAGCCTCTTCTTTATCTGAATCAGACTCACTCCCCGAGTCAATGACTCCACCTGCTCCTAGGCCAACCCCCACAGGCTCCACCTTGAAGAAATCACCCTCATCTTCATTGGAGTCCGGCTTATCTTTCAGGAATGGCATCTGATCCTCCAAGAACACCACATCCCTACTCACCAAGACCTTCTGCTTACCGGGCTCAATACACCAGAGCCTATACCCCTTAACACCTCTCTGATACCCCAGCAAGATACATTTCAGAGCCCTAGCTTCAAGCTTACTTTGCCTAGCATGAGCATAGGCTGCACACCCAAACACCTTGTATTTTGAGTAGTCACTGTGAGCTCCATACCACATGTAATCAGGAGTTTCAGATTTCAGGGCAGTAGATGGGCATTTATTGATGAGATAGGCTGCTGTATACACAGCCTCACCCCAGAATCTGCTGCTCAAACCAGACCCAAGAAGTAGGCACCTCACCCTCTCTAGGATTGTCCTATTCATCCTCTCCACAACACCATTTTGCTGAGGATTACCAGGAACAGTCCGGTGCCTCTTCATACCCTTCTCTTTACAAAACAGATCAAACTCAGCAGACAAGAACTCTAGGCCATTGTCTGTCCTTAAGCATTTAACACTTCTACCCTTCTCTAGCTCAACCTCCTTACACCATATCTTGAACTTTGTGAGTGTTTCAGATTTTTCTTTAAGAATATATACCCACAACTTTCTTGTATAGTCATCAATAATAGCTAGATAATACTTTCCTCCACCAATTGAACACACCGGTGAAGGCCCCCAAAGATCACTATGTATGTAGTCTAAAGGGGCTGTAGAAGAGTGAATACCTGTAGGATAGGGTGCCTTCTTAGCCTTTCCAAGTATACATTGCTCACAGGGGTCCATCTTGTTGAAATCTCCAGAGATCAGACCCTTCTTGATGAGTTCTTTCAAGCTTCCTTCGGCTGGGTGGCCCAATCTCTTGTGCCATAGCATTATGGAATCATCTGACACTGCATTGCTTTCTCCATCAACAGCCCTAGCCTTCAGATAATAGAGAATATGCTCTCTGTCAGCCTTCATCATCACTGCATCTCCAGATTTCACAAACAATTTTCCTTGACTCATCAATATGGTGAACCCTTTCTGTTCCAGCATTCCCAATGAGATGAGGTTCCTCTTTACTTCTGGAATATACCTCACCCCAGTTAGGATCTTTATAGAGCCATCTTGTAGGCTTAGCTTTACCTTCCCTATTCCTTTGATCTGACAAATGTGGTTATTACCAAGAACAACCGTACCCGATGCTTCTTGAAGATCATGAAACCAGCTTCTATTGGGGCACATATGGAAGCTGCACCCCGAGTCCATAATCCACCTATGACTGACCCCACTATTACTGATATTCATGAGTTGAGCCGGGGGATCAGCACTCTCCACACAATCAGATTGATTGTGTCCCTCTGAGGCCATCTTTCTCTTCCATGCATGACAATCTTTCTTCAAATGTCCAGGTTTCTTGCACCAATAGCAAGCTCTGGTTTCCTTCTGAGCATCTGAACTTGAGGGTTTAGGGCCCTCAAACTTCTTCTTGAAGTTCTGCTTCTTGAACTTCTTCACATTCAAGGCCTCTGCAGCTTGAACATTGGAGCTTGCAGAGCCTCTGTTGGCTGTCTTCTGGAGTTCTTTGGCCATCAAGGCTGAATAGACTTCTGCATAGGTGATAGGTTTATCTCTTCCATAGATAATTGCATCACTTAGCTGGTCATACGAGCTAGGTAAGGCATTCAATGTGAGAATGGCCTTATCCTCATCTGAGATCTTGACATCAACAGATCCCAGGTCATCAATGATCTTGTTGAACTCCTCTAGCTGCTCAATGATGGACCTATCTCCAGAAAAACTATAGGCATACAGCCTCTTCTTGAGATACAGCCGGTTAGCCAAGGATTTGGCCAAGTAAACTTCATCTAACTTGTCCAAGATCTCCACCGCAGTCTTGGCTTCTTGAACTTCCCTCAAGACCTTATCTCCAAGGCACAGAATCACTGCAGAATGTGCCTTGAGCTGCATCTCCTCCATCTTTGCCTGAGCTTTTTCATCAAGCACTGGAGCCTTTCCTTTCTCATCTGGTTTTGCAAGAACTGCCGCCAAGCCTTGTTGAATTAAAACCGCCTTCATCTTCATCTTCCACAGGCCATAATCATTCTTGCCTGTGAACTTCTCTGCATCAAGCCTTGCTGCCATCTCTGAAACCGTTTGATCCTCTGCAAATCAGCTTCAATATCCCTTTCCCACAGACGGCGCCACTTGTTGGGATTTACGCACACAAGGCTTACACACACTCAATAAGATCACACACACACTCACTGTTGTATGAGATCACACAATGCAGAAAACACACACACTCACACTTTGAGTATTGAAGATGATAATCTTGGAGAGAAAACTGGAAAACTCTTTATTGATTAAACTCTACTCTAAACTACATACACGGTGAGCTATTTAAAGCTCTATATTCACGTAGCAACTGCTACTAACTAACTACAAGAAGAATCAAGAAAGCAAGAAGAATAACCGCTACATCTCAGCTAATTAACTGCTGCTCCAACGGATAGTTCGGCTAGGTTGCTTCTACCTTCTCGGTTCAAGACCGAACTCCTTCTTCGGCTCAATACCGAACTCCTTCTCGGCTTACAACCGAACTCTTCCTTCTCGGCTCGGCTTACAACCGAACTCTTCCTTCTCGGCTCATTCCAGCTCAACGCCGAGCTTCCTTACCGAGCTTCCATACCGAGCTTCCATACCGAGCTTCTTTACCGCTGAGCTTACCGACTTCTGCCTTCTTCTTCTTGGCTAGTTCCAGGCTAGTTCCAGCTCGGTAAGCCGAGCTTACCGAACTCCTTTCTAGCCGAGCTTCTTCCAACTGAAATGAGCACTCCATTATTACAATTATGGTATATGAAATTCGATGTAGTAAAGTAGAGGAAAGTAGAGCTGCAATATAAGAACAAATAAATAACTAAAGACACCGCATATATGATTAGGCAAAACAGTTGATGAGTATGAGAAATAGACAATGGAAGTATCATATACCAAGAAAAGAATGGAATTCTAAGCTGGCGAGGAAGATGTTGCAGGGTGAGTAAAAGAGAAGCACACTTGAGTATTTATAGATGTTTGGTGACGTATATATGCAAACACAGCTGAATAAAAATAAAATAAACATTAGAAAACATACATAATCATAGATGAGACCTTTCAAATAACACAAATAAATTAAAATAAAGGGAAACCAGGTATTTAGTATTAACTTCGAATAAAAAATAGATACAGAAACCCTAGTCTAACCCTAGTTAATAGAACAATTTAATATATACACATTGATTATAGATTCTTGTGCGTGCTCTATTAATTATAGGCCCATTAATTGGGTCACATGTCAGCCGCATTAATGATACATTAGTTCTTGTTGCCCTATTAATATTAACCCTATTTTGCAGGAATACCAAAACAAACAAATAAAACCTAATGACAAAAGAGCCGCCTCTAATTTTCAAGAAGGAAGAGAGAGAAAGAATGCTGCAACCAATAATAGATGTAACTATAATTAATAGAGCACGCCTATAAGCAAGGGCATATCTGCAGATAAAGGATGCACGCCTATAAGCAAGGGCATATCTGCAGATATGCCTCTTTGTGTAGGTGAAGGAGAGAGAGTAATAGAGGCAATCATTACACAAAGAAGAAAGAGAGAAGATGCATGCTTGATTCGTTTATATTCTACACTCTACAATGTGGAAAAGAGCTAAGGAAGAAGAAAGAACACAAAATAGGTATCTACTTCCATTTATTAGATTGAATACAAAATTATTGCCAGTTTAACACGTACATTTAAACATTCTTTTGTTTACAGTAAACCTTAACCAAATAACACACCTACTGAAGAGAGGGTTTTTTTGCACGTGTGTCGTGTGCACGTGTTACTCCTTTTAACAAGATTTATAATTTTCCCACTAATGCAACAAATATTACAAAGTATAAGCGGAAAGAGCGGGGTCGAACCACAGAGACTAGAGACCTACTCAAGATTGTTTCTACGACACAAACGGAAAAGGGGTCGGCTGCTGCCACGCATTCATTAAGGGCTGAGTTTTAACTACTAGACCTGGGAATTTAAACTTAATCTATTCTATCTACTGGATCCAGAGAACTGAAGGTACTTCAAATGTAATTGCAATCATGATTTGAAACTGAAAATTACTTTAGATCATTCACCAAATTTCCTGGGTCAAGCAAATAAGTTTCCTAAACCAGCCAGACAACAGAGCATAAGAAAAGCAACAGAGCAGATTTCCCTAAATAGCTACTGACAAGAAAGCTGCACTAACAAACTAAAGCAGATCTGATTCTAACTACCAGCAAACTTCATCTTCTTCATGAATCCAACGGGAAATACAAAACAAAACAGAGCATTAAACACCATGAAAACAGAGCAATCTCAGATCTAAATTTAAACATGAAATTAAAGCCTAAACTAACAGATCTATGCTACTGGGTCTAGCAGATGCGAGATCGAACAGTAAACAACCATAATCATGCAGAATAGAAACGGAGAACTTCAGATCCACCACAATCTAATCATCGAAAACGAAACGTAAACACGAAATTCAAGCTAGAACTGCCAGATCTACTCTCCTGGATCAAGCAGAAAGCGGAATAAACACAGATTAACCTTGCATGCATCACCTAAACTAACAGATCTCAGAAATCGAGCACGTGAATAACTAGATCTCAACCTCTAAACTACTGGAAATCATGTAAATATCATGGATCTAAACATCTAAGCCACCAATTGCGAAAAGCATCCAAGAAACATGAGTAAATAGCATCATCAACATGAAAATAAACACCAAAGCTTCATAAAACCAGAAATAGGTCGAGATCCAAAGGCGGAGTCGTCAATTCCTCCGATGAAACTCGAGATCTAACTACATCGTCTCAAAAGCGGTAAAGAAAGCAAGGATCCAACGTTGGAGTCGTCAATTCCACCGTCGAAACCATTGAACTAAGCTAAGAAAGCAGTGGCGTTAAGCGCCTATGAGAGTTTCCTACCTAAACTACGAGAATGGTAGCGTTAAGCGCTACCGAGAACTTCCTACCTAACTACCATAGCATTAAGCGCTTATGAGAGTTTCCTACCTAAACTACGAGAATAGTAGCGTTAAGCGCTACCGAGAACTTCCTACCTAACTACCATAGCGTTAAGCGCTCATGAGAGTTTCCTACCTAAACTATGAGAATGGTAGCGTTAAGCGCTACCGAGAACTTCCTACCTAACTACCATAGCGTTAAGCGCTCCTTTCTTCATTCATGTTGGTCCCTTTATATAGGGAGGCTTCAAGCTCGAATCCCTAGGGTATGCTCTTCATGATTTGACGTTTGTACCCTTAAAATAGGATCTTTTAAATATGCTCCTTTCTTCACTTTTCCTGCTTCATTTTTTCCTGCCCCGGGTAATTTGTGTGCGTTCCTGGGCCCGGACACACCTGCTCACCTGATAATTCTCCTTGACCTAGCGGATTTTTGATACTTTTTACTCCTTTTCTGCTCATTTTGCATCTGCTCGGTCAATTTACAGCATCTACTTGACCCAGCAAATATCTGCACACTTAATCTCAAATTTGAGCATTATCTCCCCAAAAAAGCATGTAATATCACCAAAAACCAATGCATGAAACGAGCCTTATCACCTACCTTTTGTGGAAGAGAGAAGAATATGACAAAGAATTTCCAATTATTTGGTAAGACCTTTAATTTAAAGATTTTAAGAAGTATATTATATAGACCTTTAAGACCTATATTATTTTCAGATTAAGATACTAAGGTACAAATGATTACATTTGCAGGATATCTGCATCTTTCTCTTAATGGAAAAAATAGAACAACCAAAAACATGTATTATTCTTATTTAATAGATTTGCAAACTTGGAATTATCAAAACAGGTATCTCAAAGAATATGAATTCAAGGTCGAGATAAGCACTGAGATAATTATATCCAACTGCAGATCTATTACACAAAACATTAAATAATACATTTTGATTATGCTGCTTGACATTCTTAAATTAGCACTGAGATACATGTATTAATCACCATATTTGGCACCAGAAATAATTCCATAGAATATATGCATACCCTAGGAAAGTCAGTACTAAAATAAGTTAGTTAATAGAACAACTTAATATATATACACACTCAAAATAGATTTTTGTGCATGCTCTATTAATTATAGGCCCCATTAATTGGGTCACACGTCAGCCGCATTTATGACAATTAGTTGTTGTTTCCCTAATAATATTAACCCTATTTTGCAGGAATACCAAAACAAACTAAGAAATCCTAATGCCAGAAGTCTTCCTCAAATTTTCAAGAAGGAAGAGAGAGAAAGAATGCTGCAACCAATAAAATAGTAAACTACAAATACAGGTTGCACGCCTATAAGCCTCTGCATATCTGCACATATGTGTCTTGGTGTAGGTGAAGGAGAGAGAAAAGGAAGAAGGAAGGACACAAAATAGGTATCTACTGCCATTTATTAGCTTGAACAAATATATAATTGTCGGTTTAATATTTTAATTTATACTTTACTTTGTTTACAGAATATATCCAAATAACACACCTACCTTTTGTGGAAAATAGAAGAAGATGAAGAAGAATTTCCAATTATTTGGTTAGACATTTAGTTTCAAGATCTTTAAGAAGTATATTACATAGACTACCACAATAATCAACATCTGCTTTGAGAACTATATTATTTGCACTTTAAGAACTATATTATTTGCAGATTAAGATAATAATGTACAAATGCTACATTTGCATGATATCTGAATATTAATCTCAATGGAATAGTTCATGAACAACCAAACACAGGTACTATTCTTATTTATTAGATTTGCAAACATGGATATTGAAATCATGACACTCATTGAATATGAAATCAATGTCTAGTTTCTTCAATCATATGATTATAATGCACTGCAGATCTATTAAAAATAACACTAAATGATACATTTTGAATATGCAACTTGAGATTCTAAAATTAGCACTGAGATATTGAATACATTTTACATGTTATTATACAAAAGCAAGTTATACCATAACATTAAATGATATTGAATTCTTAATTTCTATATATGTATTAGCACTGAGATTTTGTACTCTAAGCAGCTTTCCTCAATTTCTATATATGTATTAGCACTGAGATTTTGTACTCTAAGGAGCTTTGAAATTCTTAAATTAGCACTAAAATATTGAATTCTTAATTTCTATATATGTATTAGATTTTGTACTCTATATTTGGTACTAATATATCTTTCATACTTGTTCAGGTAATTGAAGCACTGAATTTGCAGAATATATGTATCTCAATTACATATGAAAAGTGTGATGTATTTGTGTATAAGATTGAGGTTTAATAGTTCAAAAAATAGTGAACTGCGCAAAACAATCAAACAAAAGCAACATTGAAACCATGAATGACAGAAACAATATTCATAAACAAAGGCAAAAAAAACAAAAAAAAAACGAAGAAGAAACCTCATTTTCCCGCCAAAATGCTGTCGGGTGGCGGACAAAAAAACTCTCACTTTAGATATTGATAGATTATGGATTATAATTTAATTATTAAAGAAAGTCCAAATGGGGAGGCCTAATCTAAGCCCCATAGATCCCTAACCTAGCCCATCACAAACTCTATAAATAGGGATGAAGGAGGTGTGACAAAACACACATCACACAAAACCTAAACCTAGCCTCCAAGCTTGCAAGATTTTCGAGCTCCTCACTAATAGGAGATTTCGAAATTGCAAAGTTTGTGCAATTGATTTTCCTTGTCTTCTCCTTCGAGATCCTTATAATTTCTAATAGATTCCTCCCACAAGGAAGTTAGATCTAGAGTTGGGTCATAGGTTATAAGATCTTTGGTTTTGCAATAAAGCTTCAAGATCTACACGTGGAGAAGTAGCACGCCACTTCAATTCTTTGGAGAATCAAAATTATAAGATTCAATATCATAATTTAATATTAAAATTATGTGATTAATTTGCAATAATATGTCTCTACATGTTGAAGCATGAAATTGAATCGATTCACATAATCTCCTAAATAGATTCTTTTGTGAATTTATTTAATTTGCAATTTCTGTTGTGCAAATCCCAACATACCATGCTACACATTTATTTCCACCGCGTGTGGACCGATTGAACTCGAGCTTAAAACTCAAGCCTGCATCATGATGCACTACATGTTTCTCCCATGTGGAGATCGATCGGACCCATTTCTGGCCTGCACTAGGTGCGCAACAGATAGTCTGAATAAGACACTCAACGGATGTATCACATATATATCAGACAATAGTCAATATCATAGGGATGTAATCAAACACAATCTCTAAATATTCTACAGACTCCAAACTATGATATGGACCGTTAGAAAATGTCAATAGATGACAAAATAACATCAACAGAAAATATCAACACAGTGTCAACGATTGATGTCGTGTTGACAGTGTATTGAAATTGTGTTGGCATCAAAATCTTGAAATTTTACCTTGTGTTGACGTTGTGTTGAAGAGTTTAGAGTCTGTACAATATATAGAGTTTGCATTTTATCACTACGCTATATATATGTATGTATAAGTGCACTACTTCTAATCCATCACATTAAGTAAGATAATTCAAATTATTATACTCCCACGGTCCCATAAAAATATGGGTAAAGGATATGGCACAAGAATTAAGACAAAATTGGAAAAGTAAGAGAGTTCTTGGTCCTTAGGCAAATGACACGCTGCCAAGGAGTTCTCGTTGGGCAACCCTTCTGGCCGCTAAGTCCTCGGACTCCTCTTATCTAGTTAATTTAATTAATATAGGAACCAGATTGACGGGATTCACTAATCACCGAAACCTCTTTTGTTACACCGCAATAGTGAGATGGTCAATCTCACAATTGAACCGGCCAAGGACAAAAGATATAAACAAGATACAAGATGTAGATACAAGAAAGAAACCCTAGCTTTAGTCAAACACCATAACCGGTTCTGACTCCAAGTTGTTCACCACCTTAGATCCCTGCACACTTAAGCATACACGTTAGTAAATGCAAGAACCAGTAACAAAACTAGCAAGTAAAAGAGAAGTTCAGAAGATTGGAATGTGGCTAGGTTGCACATGCAACTGAACAGGGCCAAGGATCTCCTCAATCTTTACCAACCGGTCAAAATGGAGCTAATGCACTATTTTTTAGCACTACAACTACTTGTAAGTATACAAGACAAATATAGTATAGCTAAGGGTACACACATGGATATCAAGGAATATGGTCACTGTCTATCTAAGACTTCTCTTCTTTCACTATTTAGAGACGTTTTGAATGTTGAAAAACAAGACGTTTTGAATGTTGAAAAACAATAAATAAGCAATTTAAAAGAAAACAAATAAACAATTGCAGATTATCACATGAGGAAAACATATGAGATAAGAGAATTCTATAGACATGCTTTCACAGTTATGGTTTTTACAAGTTCCAAATACAACACCCTAGCACATTGATGCTTAACTAGAACGAGTCACATAAATATTATCCGTGCAGCACAAAGTAGATTACATACTAAGGTCGTCAATCTTATATTAACAACTGTCACGACCACAACTCCCTAGTGCTAGTGAGCGTAGTTATATTCACAACTATAATAACTTGAATAATCATAAACCCTTCATAAAAAGAAATATTTAATCCCCGAAGGCAAGAGGGTATGAGGCTATGTCAAAATCAGAGTATCACAATGGGTACATAGTTTCCCTTAAACAACATTCATATGCAGCGGAAGGTTCCAAGATGAAGTAATATGTATGGAGACATATTAAATCAGCTACCTAGCTACTTATTTATAAGTCTCTCCCAACACCTTCTCGCTTCGATCACGATCAACCTGCACGTTGGAAAAATAAATATGCAGGGCTGAGTATGTGATATACCCAGTGGACTTAGTGCCAAAAACAGTTCTCATTTAGTTGTCAGCCATACTTAAGTGAGCACGGGGTTTTTATTTGAAATAATTCCCGGGGTCACCAAATCCTTTATAATTTCATAAACTTGACTGCGCAGTCACATAACATAACATACAATATCTGATCTTATGAGAACCGAGAATGTGGCCACATTCCACGACGGTCACTGGACCGGCCAACTTGAAAGCTAGCACACAGTCCCATATGTGTACACTAGTACGAGTAGGGTTTGCGGCCCTACTGGGACCCGAATTCGATTTAACATGTTTGGCATAGCCAACAGATAGGTAATCATAAAACAAACGTGGCATGACACTCATTCAAAAAAATATATTCACATTTGCACATAAAATCACATTTTGAAATAAAAGCCCACCTCGTTTGCTTAAATTCTCAAACGAGCGTTCCTCGACTTGCTTGTCTTGCGACGACGCCCCTTTATGAATAAATAATACTTAAATTAGACCTAAGTAATTATTTCTAGCATGTATGCATTCCTAAGTATGTGATCATCTTTATTTCCTTTCTTCCTAAATCCATAAAATCTTTAATCACTAATTAAATCAAATGATTTAATTATTTGGGCATTCGCCGGATTATTCCCAAGTCATTCCCTCCCCTTTTTGGTACTCAGCGCCGCCTCAGCCCGCCGACGTCTGGCTCGTTGCCGCCTTCGTCGGCCAGAGCTAAGTCTCCATCCTTTCCCTCTCGTCTTACTTGCTTGAGCACCGGGATTAACTTGGAGTAGTTAAATGGGTCTTGTTCGATTTTAGGCTGTTTTTGCTGAATAGTTATTTTATGATGTTAGAGTATTATGCTCAGCTTGTATGTGACTTGAATCTAAAGTTCCATTCATTCTCAGATTTGGTAGTAAGGCCGACTAGTTGCTATCTTGGAGAGTGGTCTGAATTTGGCTAATACTCTACTTGAGTTTTCGAGGCAGCATGTTTGGGGTTTTGGTCATTTAAATGGAACTTGTATAAATTTGAGCATTCTTATACTGTGAGTACTACCTAAGATGATGATCTTGATGTAAAGGCAGTGGTTTATTGTTTCTAGTTCTAGGGCCCCTATATGATGATATGAGATCAAATTGGTAGAGACATGGAGGTGTAGTACCTCTTGAAACGGTTGGCGAAAAATCCCTCTGACTGTAAGCTCGCAGCCCTTTCGCTTGTTTGTTGTTTCCCCCCTATGTGGTTGCCTCGGTGCAAGAATACTCTTGCTGGACACTCTCCTTCACTCACTCGACTCCTACACTTTGAGCTGGTTATGTGGCTGAATGGTCAAGCTGAGTGGAAGGAAAATCCCATGAGTGTGAAGGGTTTTTATAGACAAGTCTCGATGTACTTGGTGCTCTTAACAGGGCTGTTATATCTTTGTTCTTATCTTGCTGCAACTTTAACCGCTTTCGGCACCTTGTGGGTGCTTAGTACTCCGTTTATTTATGGAGTTTGTTCCTTGTGACAGGTGCACAAGAAATGGCAGGGATTTGTATTGATATTCTCGGCATTGGCAGGTGCAAAATGAGGATACGAGTTGGTCAAATGCAGCCTTGTAGAGTACCTGCAGTCGCTGGGGTGGAAAGGCCGGCTGGACAAAGGCTGGGATGCAGGTTGCTGCACTACTGCGGCTGCCCCATTTGGGCGAGTCCCTCCTACTCTCTCTGAAAAGGTCTCGCTGTCCATTTCCATTTGTTTCCTTCTGTTATTAAGCAGGTTTTTCCCTTTTAACTTAGTCTGCTAGTTGTCCTATTGGTCTTGCTTTAACTCAGGTTTCCATATTGTAGGTTTTGGAGGCAATAGCCTGTCTCGTGGTTTAAAATCTCTCGGTCCAAAGGTCGCTCCGGACTCGGCGTGGTGTGTGACCTGGCTCGAAGGGAGAGCGAGTCCCCCTTTGTCTTTCCCATGTGTATACCTTCCTTTTGTAGGCACAAATGTTTAAGTATATGTTGTTAGCATGATGCGTCTCTCAACATCAAGAGGAATGAAATCAGTTATGTTAGTTATTCCTTGAGGGTGTACGTGAGGACTCATGCATGGGAATATAGCTCTTGGAAGTTAGTTGGTGTGTGAAATATAAAAGGCGTTGCACACTGAAACCATGAGCTCAAGAAAAAGAATACACATCACACAGAAATCTTAGTAAGTGAAGAACGTTCAAGAATACTTGATCAAGAAGAAGATTAGAGGAACATCGATCTTGAGAGTATCGGTTGGGATCGTGCAATCATTGTGTGTGCATCGGTTAGTTGCTTAGCTACTGCGTTTTAGTTAAAGGCAATTTGTGTAGATGCCGAGTGTTATGTGTAGATTCATTGTTTGCTAAATCTCTGTAATCTCGATTCGCTTCATCAATAAAGAAGCTAGAGTTCTCGCGTGGATGTAGATCAAATTAATCGAACCACGTAAAAGCCTTGTGTTGTTGTTCTTGCGTATTTGATTTGGTCTACGTTGTTTTCTATTTCAAGCGCAAGGGTTTTACAAATTGGCCCCGTCTGTGGGAAGTAGGAGACGACGACAATGGCTGGCCCACGGTTTGATTTTTGAAAAGTTCACGGGTAAAAACGATTTTGGGTTGTGGAAAGTGAAAATGAAGGCCATGTTAATCCAGCAAGGGTTATGGGAGGCCATGAAGTACAAGCAACCCGAGAAAGATGCTAATCTTGAAGACAAGGATGAGATCAAGAAGCAGGATATGATCGAGAGGGCTCACAGCGCTATAATGCTGAGCCTAGGAGACCGAGTGTTAAGAGAAGTTTGCAAAGAAAAGACTCCATCTGAGGTTTGGAGTAAGCTGGATTTGATTTACATGACTAAGTCTCTCGCCAACCGCTTGTTCTTGAAGCAGAGGCTATATTCTATCAAGTTCCTTGAAGGGAAAGGGATCATGGATCAACTCGATGACTTTGTAAAGGTGGTTGATGATCTGGAATCTGTGGATGGAGAATTAAAGGATGAGGACAAGGCCATCATGCTTCTGAATGCCCTCCCTAAGAGTTTTGATCAACTCAAGGATGCAATCTTGTACGGAAGGGATTCTTCACTGACATATGAGGAAGTCCTCACTGCATTGAAAGCAAAGGAGTTCCAAAAGACTTCAGTCCCAAAATTGATTGATCAAGCTGGTGAAGCACTAATTACAAAAGGTGCAGACAGAAAGGAATTCAAGAAGAAATGGAATAAGAAAGGCAAGGCTGAGAAGAAAGAGGATAAAGAGACCAGATCCTGTCACTACTGAAAAAAGCCAGGGCATCTCAAGAAAAACTGCTATTCTTGGAAGAAAAAGAAAGCGGAAGAAGAAGCAGAAGGTGTGAACACTGCAGATATCACTCAAGATCTTGAAGCTGCTCATGTCTTGAATATTGCGGATGGAGATATTGCAGAACAATGGATCATGGACAGTGCATGCAGTTTCCATATGTGTCCTAAGTTGGAATGGTTTCAGAATATGCAAAGTTCGACTGGTTCAGTTCTATTAGGCAACAACCAAATATGCAGAGTCAAGGGAATGGGTGATGTGAGGTTAAGGATGGAGGATGGATCTGCAAGGATCCTTACTGAAGTCAGATACATCCCTGACATTAAAAGGAATCTGATCTCTCTTGGAGCTCTTTAAGCTAAGGGATATTCTTTTCTATCATCCGGTGGTGAGATGAAAGTTTTCAAGGGAACTGAAGTGATCTTGATTGCAAGAAGGTTCAACAGTCTCTATTATTTGCAGGCTGAAGTGATCACCAATGAGCTCAACCTCGTCAGAAAATTGATTGGAGATATATGGCACCTGAGATTGGGACATGTGTCCATGGATGGAATAAATCGGCTCATCAAGGATGGAGTCATAGATGCAGACTGTAAGATGGCCTCCAGAGAATGTGAGGTGTGTGTGCTTGGTAAGAGCAAGAAACTGGTATATCCAACAGGGAAGCACACATCACAATCAGTGCTTGATTATGCACATAGTGATATATGGGGGCCGGCTCAAACCATATCTTTGGGTGGATGTAGGTACTTTCTATCTATAGCGGATGATTATTCCAGGAAGATTTGGTTATATGTCATGAAAGAAAAATCAGATGCCTTCTCCAAGTTCAGAGAGTGGTCTATGGAAGTTGAGGTTGAGAAAGGGTCAGTATTGAAGTGCTTAAGGACTGACAACGGGCTAGAGTTTCTCTCATACCAGTTCGATGACTTCTACAAATTAAAAGGAATTAAAAGGCAAAGGGCCGTTCCCAACAATCCCCAACAAAATGGTGTGGCGAGAGAGCAAATAGAACAATTCTTGAGAGAGTGAGGTGCATGCTCATATCTTCGGGAATGCCTCACAAATTTTGGGGGGAAGCTGCATCAACTGTTGTTACTCTGATGAATAAGTGTCCTACAGTAGCAATAAACAATGAGACTCCAGATTATAGATGGTATGGCCATCATGGAAATTACTCTATGCTGAGGCCTTTTGGATGTAGAGCTTACTCTCACATCAAGCAAGGGAAACTACAACCAAGAGCCCTCAAATGTGTGTTATTGGGGTATCAAAAGGGAGTCAAGGGGTATAGATTGTGGTCTCTGGAATCTGGAAATCAGAAAATGGTAATTAGCAGAGATGTCATATTTAGAGAGACTGAAATTGTAGGAAAGTCAGTAGGCTCGGGTGCTCAAGTTGAGGTGGAGCTACTTGACAGAAATCAGAATTCCACATCTGCAGATAATTCAGATTCTAGAACAGCAAGTTCATGAAATCAGTGATGCTGATGAAGGAATCATGGATGAAGGTGGAGCTTCCAGTGACAACAACCTAAATGATGATTTGCTAGCAAGGGACAGAGAGATGAGAACTAACATCAGAAGACCAGCTAGATACAGTAATGCAAGCCTTGTCTACTATGCTTTCTGTGCAGCAGAAGAGATAGAGTCTAATGAAACTGGGACCTACAAGGAAGCTGTAAAATCCAGATAGAAAGACAAATGGATCAAAGCAGTGCAAGAGGAAATTGATTCTTTGCTGAGGAACAAAACGTGGATCCTTGTTACAAGAAAAAAGTTGCAGAAACTCATTGGACGTAAATGGATTTTTAAGAAACAATTGGAGGCTTCTGAAGGAGATAGGATCAGGTATAAATCAAGGCTAGTAGCTAAGGGATACAATCAGAGAGAGGGGATTGATTATAATGAAATCTTTTCTCCGGTGGTAAAGCACAGTTCCATAAGAATGCTCATGGCATTGGTTGCTAGGAATGACTGGGAATTGCACCAGTTGGATGTTAAAACAACCTTCTTACATGGTGAGCTTGAGGAAAGCATATTCATGGAACAACCAGAGGGATTTGTGAGATCTGGAGATGAAGATAAGGTGTGTCTATTCAAAAGAGGTATATATGGATTGAAGCAATCGAGTAGGCAGTGGAATCTGCAGTTTGATCAGCACATGAAAAAAATTGGATTTGAAAGCTCCAAGTATGATAGCTGTGTGTACATGAAGTAGAAGGATGGAAGATCATTAGCCTTCTTGCTCTTGTACGTGGATGATATGTTGGTCACTGGATCAGATATCAATGAAATCCAAAAAGTGAAAGATGATCTAAAGTGCAGATTTGAAATGAAGGATTTAGGTGAGGCCAAGAGAATTTTGGGCATTAATATCATCAGAGATAGAAAGAAGAGGGTTCTATGGCTAAGTCAACATCACTACATTGAAAAGCTGATCAAGAAGTATGAATGAATCAAGAATTGTTTCAACTCCACTTGGGCAGCAGTTCCAGTTAAGTGCAAATCAGAGGCTAGAATCTGATGAAGAACAGAATGAGATGAAGAGTATCCCCTATACCAATATCATTGGAAGTGTGATGTATGTGATGATATGCACTAGACCTGATTTAGCTCATGTAGTAAGTCTCACTAGTAGATACATGAGCAACCAGGCAAGATCCATTGGCAAGCCTTCAAGTGGATGCTGAGATACTTGAGAGGAAGCTCGGAGAATGTACAAGGGTTTTGGAGATGGAACCAGAGACATTCTTGAAGGGTTTTGTGATTCAGATTATGCCTCCAATAGAGACAATAGAAAATCACAGACCGGGTACATATTCACCATGTTTGGCTCTGCAGTGACTTGGAAATCTAATCTTCAGTCTGTAGTAGCCTTGTCCACGACAGAGGCTGAGTACATAGCTCTTACGGATGCTGTGAAAGAGAGCTTTTGGCTCAAGGGAATGTTGGAAGATCTCGGTGAGAAGCAAGAAAAAGTGAGTGTGAATTGTGACAGCAGTAGTGCAATCTGCTTATCCAAGCATCAGACGTTTCATGATAGGAGCAAGCACATAGATGTGCGGTTGCATTTCATCCGAGATGAAGTCAAGAAAGGGATGATAGAGATAAAGAAGATAGCTAGTGAGCACAATCCAGCCGATGCTTTGACCAAGCTCATACCAGCTGCCAAATTTGCCTACTGATTGGAGTTGGTGAACGTTTTGAAAAGATGAGAGATGAAGGGTGTTGGAGAATTATGACAGTGAGTTTGATGTTGGAAACGTGGAGGAGATTTGTTAGCATGATGCGTCTTTCAACTTCAAGAGGAATGAAATCAGTTATGTTAGTTATTCCTTGAGGGTGTACGTGAGGACTCATGCATGGGAATATAGCTCTTGGAAGTTAGTTGGTGTGTGAAATATAAAAGGCGTTGCACACTGAAACCATGAGCTCAAGAAAAAGAATACACATCACACAGAAATCTTAGTAAGTGAAGAACGTTCAAGAATACTTGATCAAGAAGAAGATTAGAGGAACATCGATCTTGAGAGTATCGGTTGGGATCGTTCAATCATTGTGTGTGCATCGGTTAGTTGCTTAGCTACTGCGTTTTAGTTAAGGCAATTTGTGTAGATGCCGAGTGTTATGTGTAGATTCATTGTTTGCTAAATCTCTGTAATCTCGATTCGCTTCATCAATAAAGAAGCTAGAGTTCTCCCGTGGATGTAGATCAAATTGATCGAACCACGTAAAACCCTTGTGTTGTTGTTCTTGCGTATTTGATTTGGTCTACGTTGTTTTCTATTTCAAGCTCAAGGGTTTTACATATGTAATAGATTCTTTTAGAAAGAATCAAGTTCTTAGTATTTTTCTTGTATGAGTGTGTATTGTTCAATTGGAGAAATAAAAAGATGCGAATTTGTTTTAGTTTGCTCGTGTATCACTTTAGATTTTCTTTCTTTTGCGAATTAACAACACTATGCGTTTACGAAAAGAAAATAGTACTTCCATTTCAAAGTCCAAAATTAGGTATTAGAATTTATTTGTTCGACTTTATCGTCGTCTATCGGATGCCAAAACGGTGGTCATTACAGCAACTCCAAAAAAGCTCAACTATACTCTCAAGTTGTTCTCACTCTCAATTAAAAGTGTCGTTTCCCGTGCTATGCACGGACTAAGATATTTTCAAAATATTGATTTAGATTATAAATTAATTAAATAAAAATAGAAACAATATCATTATATGAAAATGGTAAACAAAAATGTGTATAATAAATATAGATCAATAATAAATATTCCACCAATCCCATTAAAAATGAAACATTTTTCTTTTTGAATTATCCCATTAAAAATGAAATGTGAACGCGTAATCATTATAACACGCAATATAGTGACCCTTTACTCTAAAAACCCAAACCTTGAAACCTAAATCCTAAACCCTTAACTTTAAAATATACTCATCATGACCAACAAATGAGCCAAATATCAATAAATTCTTTCTTCGTCCCAGTTCAATTTTACTTTGTTGATCGCTTATTCTATTTTGGGGGTTTTAGATCTGTATTCAATATCTTACACTGGGTCGGCCTACTTGATAATTCTTACTGAGAGTAGAGGTTTTTTTACCTGAATTTTGGCTGTAAATATGTTTATATGCTCATATCAAAAAAGTGCTTTACAATAGGGCTATGTGAACGGTAAACCCAAAAAAATTTGTTTGCTTTCATCCAAGCATCTATTCACCCAATAGTATTATTTATTGGAGCCGAAGTAGTGCTTTTAAAAAAGATAATGTAGCAAAACCAATGTTTTGGCTATATCAAACACAAATATCTTAAACCTTTTCTTTTCTCATCATCTCTGTCTTTATCACCTTCTTTTCTTTCTTGTCATCAACAACAACAAATATGTTAACATAAAAATAATAAAAAATTAAATGCATAAACTGATGGAAATAGAGATCAGTAAACTAAAGTAAAAAAATCTCCAACAATAAAATAGCGATATGATGGCTCAAAACAAACTTTAATGGAAATAGACAAAGGGGAAAAACATCATATAGAAACTGATTCATGTTAATATCGTTGGAGAGTAATGGCAAAATATGAATCTATCCTTAGAAAGGCCTAAAACAGGTAGATGAGTGAGTGGATTATAAACCATCAAATCTCCTATATTTATAGTCCAAAAAATAGAATTATTTATAGGAGACTCTTTCACAACCTTCCACTTTCTCCACTAACAATTTGAATTTATAATCCTTATAACTTTCTTGATATTAAAATCCACAAATAGGATAAATAGATTAATATGAAATTTAAAAAATTAAACAACAGCCTCATTGTAATTCAAGTAACGCACACTTTGCACAAATGTTGGGGATTAAATGCATAATAATTATTAAGCATTCAATTATTTACTATATTAATCATGTGTATGATATTTTTGTAAAATAAAAGGAGAGCAACTTCGAGCACCATCTCACAATTTATTTTACATAACTTTCAATTACTTTACTGCATTAAAAATTGAAACTTTATTATCAAAGTGGAAGGCGGCGGTTACACAATTATTCAGCCATATTAGTAACGTTTAGGAAGAAATTATCTAATACTCCTACATAACCAATAAATATTTAAAAGTATGCCAAAACCTTATGAATATTTGAACTATGCCCAAAACTCCTCTTTTATATTTGTATAGATATAGATATAAATATAGATAACGTTAAATCATTTAATTCTCATTTATACTAATTAATTGATTTCTCATGAGTTACATTCCGTCTATATAAATAATCATTTTACATTTATTTTGTACCGTGTATTTTCTAATTATACTAATATTTGCTAGGGAAGAATTAAAGATGACATATAGTAACCGAAGTTGAATCGATACTAAAATTCTCTAATAACGCAAAATCGACATTTGTATAAGGTCTAGTTTAAATCCAAAAAATAGAGGAAGAATAACGTTTGTCTGAGTTATAGTTGCAGGTGCACAAAATAAATCTTTTAAAATAGATAATTTTGTTGGAATATTATAATACTCCTAGTTTAACATAATTGATATATCGATATGAACGAAAATGGGAATCGAAGTTTTCTCTCTCTGTGGAGTATTAGTATTTGGAAGTACGAATTTATTGCATAAAATATGTTTCCACTTTAGTTGTCGTTTTATATGCAGCACGAATTGCTCGTGAAAAATTGAAAATCGCTTAGTAAATCTATATTCTCAAAGGCAAAGAGAAGTGATTTTTTTTTAAAAAAGTTGAATAAGTGGAAGTGGTTGTACCATTTGGTTAAGGTACACGCAGGGGCGGACGCACATGGTGAGAGGGTAAGGCTTAAGCCCTTACCCAATTTTCATTTTTTGTAATTTTCTAATTTTAAATTTTTAAATTTTTTAAAATTTTAGAAATTGGTGTTAAACCCTTATCAAATAATGCTACTGAAGAACAAATTCTCTTGGAACGAATGATGGTAAGGGGCTGAAAATTTAAAGAAGGAAAAAGTGAAAAATTACAGAGAAAATGTATAACAATAGCGCTGCTGGATGTGAGGAAGAAGATGTGTAACACCCCGACTTTTTCTACCTTTTTATTGTGTTCTTGAAAAGACCGTCGTTTGTGCACTTGAAAATTTTTCGACCTTGTTTCTTTTGTCGAGAGAAGTATTTCACTTTTGGGGCCAAACAATTATTGTTTCCTAGCCCAATTTGAAACCCAATTGTTACGAGCCCAAAATGATACCTACACGAAAGAATAGACCACGTATCAAATACACTTTCGACAATAAATCGAGACGAAAAGTTGGATAAGAACCGCGTCACATCAAGACGAGAAGTGGATAAGAACCACGTCGCATCATGCACGTTTTCCAATGACGGCCGCATTAATTACTCGTCGCATCAAAATGAAAAGACGTGAATTTTTGTCTTTTATAAAAAATTTTCTATAAATACAACGTCCCTCCATTTCATTTCTTTTACTTCGCAATCGAGAATCCGAGAGAGAGAAGAGAGAGGGGGAGCCGAGAGAGGAATGGAGAGGAGAAGATGATGAAGGGAGGAGCCGATGGCGGCGGATCCGCGACGGCGGATTCGTGGCAGCGGCGGCGGTGCGTCGAACCGAGAGAGAGACAGAGGGATGGCTGGACGGCGACAGCAGCGTCCTCCCGGCTTCGCGTCTTCCCGGCGAGACAGCAGCGGCGTCGCGTCTCCCGGCAGCGACGGCAGCGGCCCCGGCAGCAGCAGCTCTTCCGGTGAATCGGCGGCTGCACCGACAGCGTCGTGACAGCAGCGGCGGCGCTGCGTTTTGATCGAAGGAAGTGCAGCCTTACCTTCCACCGAGAGGAGAACGAGAGGAGCACGGCGTGAAGGCTTTAAACGATCGAGGTGGGCTTTCTAGTTACCGTACAGTTTTTACGAGAAGTTTTTATGTGGGCTTTCTAGCTACCGTACAGTTTTTACGAGAAGTTTTTATGTGGGCTTTCGAACTAAAGTGTTTCCAAGAACTTTCATATATCGGTTTGAGCATCATGTTATATGTGATCAAAGTGAAAGTGTTGTTGCGCATGTTATGTGATATATGTGTTGATTTATCGAGTGATTTGTGATTTGCTCGACTTGTTGATGTGATATGAGATGATGCTCGATCTTGACGGAATAAAAAAATGATTTATGTTTCAAAAACGTTTTGAGGAAAATAAAGTTGAAAAGATTATGTCAAGCCATATTTTGTTTTGGAACTATGCCTATCTGACTGCAACGATGAATGGAATGGATTGATGGGAGACCGTGGGAGGTAACCACTTCCCCGGCACTTGAATGTTAAGATATGATGAATGATGAAAAGAACGATGAATGATGAATGGACTGATGAATGAACAAGAGATAGTGAAATCGGGTTTGTCAGATACGACATATGTTCCAAGAAAATAGATCGAAGATCGCTTTTGAAAAAGGAAAAGAAAAATGTTTAGTGTTCTCGGACTTTTCCTAAAATCCCGAGTTCACTCAAAGAGTGGCTTGACAAAATCTGTTTTTATAAATTATATTTTGGCACGTGTCCACTGAGTACACCAAGTACTTAGCCCTGCATATGTTTTCTCTATGTGCAGGTTGAGCGGTGACGAGCGCGGTGGGTGTTGAGCATGAAAGTGAAGAAGATTATAAATAAAATTTTCTGAATATATTATGTCTTCATACATAATAATATTCTACTCTCGAAATGCTTCCGTTGAATATGGTTTCTTTCGCCATGTATTGTGCTCGAAAATTTTATATCGAGTTGCTGATTGTTGAAAAGACACTCTGATTTTATTCGAGCTTTTCCCATTTGTTTGGAGCTAAAGTCGAGTTTGCACTCTGTGTATCATACACTCTGATATATATTATTCTTTTAAGCTAATTGAGCCTTTCTTATGAACTGTTATTCTTAAATGCTATTCTTAAATGTTTGTCCCTTGGTCACGATCGCCTCGTTTGCAACACCCCTGGGGTGGGCGGGCGTGACAGAGTGGTATCAGAGCAATTTTTCTTTCCGCTCTGGACCGAGAGTCTCTTATTCAATCTAGTTTAGACTCGTTTCGCTAGACTAAAAGTGTATTCATTGAAGGCTCAACATTCCGTCTCGTCGCACTCAACAAGAGAAAAGGTAAAATGTTTTGAAATGAGAAAGTTTTCGAGAAAGCAAGGTGATAAAGTTTCTGAGAAAGAAAGAGAGAAAAGTTTTTGAGAAAGAAAGATGATGAAGTTTTGTAGAGGAACAATCTACATAAAAGATGAAAGTTGATGTTAAAGTATGTTTTGAGTTTTAAAGTGAGATGTAGAAATTTTGTTGAAAGTGTTTTTGCTTTGGGATGTTAAAATGTTGTGTGTTTGGTTATCTTTGAGTATGAATGATGATGAAGTATGTTGCGAACATAGAGTGCTTATGTTGTAGGCTAGATTGAATACGCGCGAACCGTAGTTTTAAGTTGAGATAATCTATCACTTTCCCGAGTGACGGAAACGAACGAGAATCTGAAAGTTTGGGGTGAACCCTAATTTGTCAAGTCACGACGAGGCAAGGAGATCGAGAGTGTGAATGGAAGCCGATGGACCATGAACCTTTTCTTGGAATTGCGTAAAACTTTGAAGCAAGCTAAGTGCGAACCATTCGAAGGACGTAAGCAAATTTCGGGACGAAATTTTTGTTAAGATGGGTAGATTGTAACACCCCGACTTTTTCTACCTTTTTATTGTGTTCTTGAAAATACCGTCGTTTGTGCACTTGAAAATTTTTCGACCTTGTTTCTTTTGTCGAGAGAAGTATTTCACTTTTGGGGTCAAACAATTATTCTTTCCTAGCCCAATTTGAAACCCAATTGTTACGAGCCCAAAATGATACCTACACGAAAGAATAGACCACGTATCAAATACACTTTCGACAACAAATCGAGACGAAAAGTTGGATAAGAACCGCGTCACATCAAGACGAGAAGTGGATAAGAACCACGTCGCATCAGGCACATTTTCCAATGACCGCCGCATTAATTACTCGTCGCATCAAAACGAAAAGACGTGAATTTTTGTCTTTTATAAAAATTTTTCTATAAATACAACGTCCCTCCATTTCATTTCTTTTACTTCGCAATCGAGA